>NC_056732.1:544525969-544573469 GCF_019279795.1 Protopterus annectens | reverse complement strand
GTATTGCAGTTAATGAGGTTGAGGAACCTTTGAGCAAGTGAGTTTGAGCATGGATAATCTAGCCAGCCAATGGATGGGTAGTTAAGGTCACCCAAAACCATGTTTTTTGGATGTATCATGATAGAATCAAGTACATACAAGTAAGCATGGTAGTTGTCCTGATTCATGAAGGGGCTCACTAGCTGGCAATGACTTGAATATGTGCCCTACAAACAGTTAATTGTACCTGAAGTGTCTCCAAGGAGTCATACTGCTTAACCAATTTGAATGTGTATTTATCTTTAATCAATAGTGATATACCACCCCCTTTATTTTTCACACCTTCAGTTTCATGAACACGTGGAAGGAGGTGTAACCCAATATGGCTGGGGTACTCTCAACAGCTTTGAACCAGGTCTCTGTGACTGTAAAAATGTCTGTGTCTTCCAATATGATAGCTTCCAGTGAGTGCAGTTTTGTGATGAGACTCCTACTGTTTAGCGTTTGTTTTTGGATGGGGTTTTTACATTGGGAATTTTGTCCTTGAGACACCACCTAAAAAAGGGCACTATGGGGTTGGCAAGACCTTTGGACAGAAGCCAAAATCTAAGGGGTGACAGATGAAAACCATATCTGGCAAAGGATCTTGGTCTCTTGATCATGTCATCCCAGGCAGGTATATACCGTATCTCCTTAGAATGACACTAGGCACTAAACTAATTATGGAGGGCAATCATTTTCCATTTGTACTGAGGCATCATCCTAGGTGAAGGTAGAATGCTGCAAAAGGCTAGTTACATACCTGCTTGAGACACATAGTCCAGGAGTTCAATCATGTCTCTCTCCATATAGTCAGAGAGGTATATATCAAGTCATTCACACCAGCATGGACTATGGCAGAGTCATAACAGTAGCTGTTGTTGAGAAACTTGAGTGCATGTGTGATATGGCATATCCTGGCACCTGACAGACAGCTGACCATGACCTTTTCCTTATCCAGTCTGGCGAGAGGGAAATCAGTGTGTCTTATGATGTAATCACCTATGACTAATGTGTTTTCTTTTCGTGTTTTTCCTTAGGTGTTTAACCAGGGAGACACTGGTGTGTGAGCTGTTATATGTAATGTGTTCTGCAGATGAAGTGTTATATGTAGTGTGCTTGTGTTTGCATTTTGGAGGTCTCTGGTGTTTAGGTATGTTTCTGGTAATGACCTCCACATATGTAGGTATGTGTGATGTGGGTTCAGGTGGAGTAGGAGGTGAGGTATGCATGCTGGCAATCCACTCATTGTAATACATACTGACTAGTGTGTGAGAAAGCATGGATTCAAGGTTCTTAATAGAGTTGCATGTCTGACATGTTCTGTTTGTGTGGATTAGGAGGCGATGCTGTCCATATCTCTTCAACAGACACTGATAATGCCATTAGTAATAGATACTTGCTTGTGTATCTGTCAGAACAGGCCATGGTTAGGCAGTGGCCTGACAGATGCTTAAATGTCAGATGTTATTACCTTTATGGTATAATTCTAAGGTAAAACAGTATCTGACAGTGTGGGATAACATGGCTTATTGAGTACGCTGCTTTGCCAGGTGTATGGCACTTTCCTGAGCCTTAATCCTGTTATTTGGCAGGGTTGCAATAGCAGGCTTACAAATGTGACAATGTACAACTCCAGCAAAGTAAGGGGCATGTTTCTATGCCCTTAGGGTTTACAGCCTCAAACACACTCTCTGTAAGCACTCTTTGCAGTGAAGATATGGATATCTGTGCATGCACATAAGACCTGTTCAGCATTGCAGTTAGTAGTTTGGTCTTGCAAGGCTACAATGCCTGTCATACAACCAGAATGCAAATGGATGTTGTGTGAAATAATGTGGGACTACAGTTTGGTGTTCTGCAGACCTAAATGTACAGTATGACATACCTAGTGCATGCTGAAGGTATAGGAACATCTTTCAAAGGTGGCCACTCCTCTACAGTAGGCCTCACATCCATATCATGCAGATTCCCTCCATTATGCTGTTGAAGGGCAGGCTGCATGAATTGCTTTGAAACTGTTACCTAACATGGATCACTGCCACTGTGGTCCTTGCTAGAACAACATTGGATATCTATGTCACCTGTCATTTAACATTATAATGTGATGCAGCAGCTATGCTCCTAATCACCATCACACCAGTACCCTAGTCAAATCCTAGGAACCTCAGAACCCAAGGCATAATGCATACAAAACTGAACCAATTGATCTGTTTGCTTTTCAAGGCATCTACATGGAAAAGGCTACAACAAGGCTATAGGCCCTGCATCATATGGGACAAGTGTGTGGATCAACAAACAGGCTGTGGCCTGCTTCTTACCTAGGGAGTGGTGCTAACATTTTGCTTCTTATATGAGAAAAAAAAAGGAGCATTGTATCCCAGCAGAGTGCAGCCATGGTGAGACCAGCAGCTATAGTAGCCAGGCAGTAGCCATTCATGCAACTCCTCTCTTTTCAGCATTCTTCACAAGATAATTCTTTGTTTTCAGTAAGCACTGCTTGATTTGTGTCTAACTTCAATATAACTGTCTAAATACTCCATCCTTAACTTTTCAGGCTGTATGTATCAGTTTCCCCTCCAGTGTTTGGCATTGCTCTGTACAGACTCAAACAACTTGAGTGACATTTCTCCTGGGAAAGCACAATGGAACTTATTCCAGTACTGAGCTGCACACAGAACAACTAGACTGCAGTGACAAACACTGTCCACATAGTTGCAAAACAGATGCTCGTGACATTGATTGATATTCTCAATACAATTGTTTAATCAATAAAAAAGGGTCCATTCTCATACATATGACCTTTCCCACTCTGACTGTTGCCACTTTTGTGGATATGGGCATCCTGGGGCAATGTAGAAATTGCCTCATGTTTACCAACAACCAGTTCATTCTCAAACAGACTGATATGGTATGTAAGAGATGTATTTACACAATGTCACTATAGGCAAAGCTCTCACATGACAGTACTTCTAATGTCAATAAGGTAGCCAGTGGTACACATGCCCCACCCATCACACACAGTTCAAAGCAGATATATGCTGAGGCACTGAAAAATAACCTTCATATACCACAAAGGTCTCATAAACAAAGTACAGATAACAAATACCCTCAGCAGCCCCAAATGCACTCTGTAAAAACAAGACACATATCAACACATAGAGCTACATCTCATGGAGCCTCAGTCTATAAGCCCATAAAGCAAGCCAACACACAATCCAGCATTCTAGTGATTGCAGACTCCACTGTGAGATGCACTGATATCCCTCTCACCAAGCTGAGTAAGGAGAAAGGCATGGTCAGTTGCTTATCAGGGGCTAGGATCTGCCACATTATGCACACACTCATGTCATTATATCCTAATAGCACAAAATGAACATGTCATAGATGCAACTATATCAGCTCCCTGAAATGCATACTCTCTTGCACTCCGGTCAGTACATATGACAATGAGCAGGTTGTCACCCTGCATACCTCACCTCCAACCTCAACCAAACCCACATCACACATACCTACATATGCAGAGGTCATCAGCAGAAACATACATAAACAATGGAGACCTCTCAAACACAAACATAAGCATGCTACACATAATACATCCACTTTAGAATACAATACTCATAACAGTTCTTGCACCAGTGTCTCATCTGTCAAGCTCTTAAGGCAAAACACTAAAAGCAACATATGCATCATAGGTGATTCCATTGTGAGACACACAGCTGTCCATCTCACCAGGCTGGATAAGGAGAAGGTCACAGTCAGCTGTCTTTCAGGTGCCAGGATATTCCATATCACATATGCACTCATGTATCCCAAAAACAGACTCTGTCATATTACATGTTGGTGTGAATGACTTGAGACGTACATCTCTGGACTATATGAAGAGAGACATGACTGAACTCTTGACTATGGGTCTCAGGCAGGTATGTCCCAACCTTAAGCAGCATTTTACCTTCACCTAGGATGATACCTCAATGCAAACAGAAAATGATTGACCTCAATAATTACCTTAGTTTCTGTTGTCATTCTTAGGGGATACATTATCTGTCCACCTGGGATGATATGATCAACAAACCGTGATGCTTTGCCAGAGATGGTCTTTATCACCCCAAGGATTTTGGCTACTGGCCAAGGCTCTTGCCACCCCCATAGTGCCCTTTTAGGTGGTGTCTCAAGGACAAAAGTCCAGATGTGAAAACCCCATATAAAAACCTCAAGGTTATGCTGCTAAATGATAGGTGTCTTAACATGAAACTGCACTCACTGGAAGCAGTCCTCACCTTGGAATACTTACACACTTCTACAGTCAAGTAGACCTGGTTCACAGCTGTAGAGAGCATCCCAACCACATCAGGCTACACCTCCTTTCACACTTTTAGACCACAAACTGAAGGCGTGAAAACTAAAGGAGGTGGTGAACTGATATTCATTACAGATAAATACGCCAGATTGGTTAAACAGTAGGATTCCCTGAAGATACTTCACGTGTAATTAACTTCTGGTAACACACCTGTTCAAGTCATTGCCAGCTACAGGATGCTGCCTGTGAATCAGGAGACCTACTCTGGCTATTTGGATCTACTTGAGTCTATCAAGATATATCCAAACAACCTGGCTTTGAGTGACTTTAACTAAACATCCATTGACTGGGTAAATTATTCCTGCTGTAACTCACTTTCCCAAAGGTTCCTCGACTTTGTTAACTCCAAGCTACTGGACCTGCTAGTTGACACCCCCACAAGGGGTGCCAACATCCTGGATATAGTGCTTACCAGTATGGGGGTCCACTCCAGCACTACCACTGTGAGGTTTTCCCTAGTGATATCTGACAATCAGTCTCATTCAAAGTAACTATCACACCACTCCCCCAACAGCAGAGAAACTAAAATACTTCTCCAAAACACGTTATTATTACAGGATGGTATAAATAGCTATACTGCACCTCCCCCCTCACATGGAACTGGCAACTATGCCAAATTCTACACCAATGCTTTATGCAAACAGCTGTTTAACTGCATTGACTCAGCCATACCTGATAGGACCAAAACAAGCTCCACAAGAAAGATCAAGCCTGCTGGTTGACAACAGCCATTAACTTACTTTACAATAACAGGAAGAAATTTCTGTCAAAGAGTAAGAGAGAAGGAGCCCTAAACTGGAAAGACTGACTCTTAAGCTTAAACAAGCCAATAAGACTTCTTGTGAGATTATATTCCTCAACTAAGGACAGCCATGAGGCATTCTTAAGTTACATCCATTACCTAAAAGGACAGGCCCAGATCTGTGCTGAACTAGTACTTAATGATACCACAAATACTGAGCCTGTGGACATAGCTAACCTGGTAGCTGACAGGTTCTGTGAAAACCTCACTCCCCTATCCCTGCCACACATACCCCATGACATCCCTACCACCTGTCCCCTACCTTGTACCGCTAAGGAGCAAGTCATAAATGCCCACTCTAAGGCCAAAAGCACAGCATCTATGGAACCTGATATCATCCCAGGCTGTGTCCTACATGGGCCCCAATGAGAATTAGCAACAGCACCGGGTACTCTTTTTAACCATAGTCTAAGCACAGGCTTTGCCCCAGATGAATGGAAAATTACCACCATTATTCACCTGCACAAAAGTGATGCTTCCACTGACCACAGGACCTATAGACCTATTAGCCTGACTAGCCTTATCTGCAAAGCCATGGAGTAAATTATCATGGACTTCATCAACAAAGATATAGGTAAGCTCCAAACATTTGCCCCTACTCAGTTTGGATTTGTCAAAGGGAGATAATACTTATGAAACATTGTGGTCTTCTTCAGAACAGTCAACAATGCCCTGGATGAGGGGAAATATGTGTGTACAACCTACCTAGACTTAGCCAAGGTGTTTGACACTATCCCCCACTCAGGCATCATTGACAAACTCACCAAGCTAAGTATCAACCCTTATATCATGAGATGGGTTGCTAACAGGCTCACTGATAGAACCCATGCAATCAAAATAGGGGAATCCACCTCCAACAGTGGTGTTCCACAGTGATCTGTCCTGCCATCTCTACTGTTTGTAACCTAGTTCTCCAAAGTTCAAGCTAAAACTAAAGGTCTGTGGCTAACAAAGTTTGCTGATCACTGCAAACTGGGATCAGTCATAGAATTTACAAATATTATCAACATCCTACAAGAGGGTCTTACACACACAAATGATTGATGCCAAAGTCATAGCCTTAACCTTAATTCCAAAAAAAGTATTATCATCCCTCTCAGTATGTGCGATGTTCCTGCTAGCTATCAAATCAATAACAAGACGCTAAGTATACACTTATTGGTGCGAAACCTGGGTACACAGGTTGACAGTAACCTTACCATTGATCAGTATGTCTCCACAGTGGTAAGCGGGGCATTCTATATTGCTCACTTCATAAGTAAGGCCATTGCTTCCAGAAAATGAAAGAAGTTATAACCTCTCTGTACTCTCCTCTCATCAGTCCAATAATGGAATACAACGCCCCTTTTGCTATGCACCTTTCCAAGCACCTGCAGCAATTGGAGAGACTACAAGGATTTCTCATGAGGATAATTCAAGGTCTTCAGCATCGGTCCTATGTGGATCGTCTGAGATCACTGTCACTTTATTGAACTATTCATACATGATCTATGCCTTGCATATAAGGCAATCTCTGACACTGCTTTATTTGAAATGCTGCATATACACAAATCAAATGGTGCACAGATTACTCAGTATAAAGACCTTGTCCTGGTATGTGACAGTATTAGAACATGCTGGAGGGTCAGATTTGTCTCCCAAAGGTTACCACACCTTTGGAATGGACTCCACTTCATGTCAAATAGAGCACCTCAATGGTCCTCTTCAAACACAATGTGGATGATTTGATGTGTAACCGTAATTTCACACTGGGGGTTCCAACTGTGTTCCTCTTGGACTGGGGCAGTTGTTGCTGATTATGGAAATAAGGATATAACTTGGCTAGGCTTGTAAGGGCCCTAAAGCTATTAGTCTAGTACCTTCCTATATTACTCAGTCATACTCCATGTGGGAGTACATGACCTGTGACATACCTTCCCAGACTATACTTAGACATAATTTTTGAACTCTTAGAAGATGTCTGTGCAGTCACTGACATGTGATTTAAAGGCACAAAGAGCACACCAATAGTGCAAGGTTATTATGCTTTCCACACATTTAGACCACCTAATTCACAGACAGAGGCTAAAGGTGGAGGTGTCTCTATGTACATCAAAATTAAAGATACTTCAAGGCTGGTCAAATAGGACAATGCACTTGGGTTGCTCCAACTTCAGTTCAGAATAGGTGAAATCCAATACTACTACTTCCATGCAAGCTATAGACCCCCCCTTGTGACCCAGGACACCCATACCATGTATGTAAGCTTATTAGAAACACTAACCATCCAACTCAAAACCATATTCATGGGTGACTTCCATTATCTCACTCTTATCTGGGAATCCTATACCATAAGAAACATATTGGCACAGAGATTCCTGGCTTTTGTAAACACAAATTCCCAGGACCAGATAGGTAGTCCACCAAACGGGTGCAACCATACTGGATCTGTTCCTCACCAATATGAGTGAGTGATGCACAACCCCATACTGTAATGTTTTCCCTGGTAAGGTCTGAACACAAATTGGTCTCCTTTGAAGTAAACATTAGACAAAGACCCCCAGCTAGACATGGAATATTCAGAAACTACTGTAAGGCTAACCTCCAGCTATTAGGTGATAAACTGGCCAGATCTCAAGCCCCCATAAAAACTGAGAACTCTGCGGCCGATTCAGCAGTGTTCACAGAAACCCTATATGAGCATGTTAATAGCTGCATAGAGGCAGCAGTACCCACCAGGGAGAAGTACAGAACTAACTGAAAATCAAACCACACTGGTGGAATCACAGAATAAACAGGCTGTATAACAGAAGGAAGAAACACATGGCAAAACTTAGGAGGTGCAGCACACAGCAGGATAAAATCACTGTCATCAAAGTGAACAAATCAGAGGACAAATGAAGTCTACCAAAGCCAGAACTGAGGTAAGTTCAGGATCCTAGGTCAAGTACACCCAAAAAGCATACGTTAGATATGTCCACAATGTCACAGGCTAGACACAATTGTGTGTACATCTCATTGTAAATGGAACCACCTTTAATGAGGCAGAAGAAAGAGCAAACCGCCTGACTGATAGCTTGAGTCCCAACTTTACTCCTGTCTCCCCCTCAACCTTCCCTCAGGAAATAGCATCAAATATAAGTAACCCTACTATCACAAGGGAACAAGTCCTTAATGTTTTCTCTAAGAACAATTTCTCTGCATCAGTGAGCCCAGAGAATATCCTAGCATGCCTTCTAAATAGCATGAATTATGACCTTCCAGGGCCTCTGGAGTTCCTATTTCACTGGAGCCAGCAAACAGGCTTTGTGGCTCATGAATGGAGAACAGCAGCACTCATCCCTCTACATAAAGGTGTGCCATCTACAGACCCTGTAGAGTACAGATCCAGAAGTCTCACTAGTTCATAGGTTCATAGGTAGGTACTAGGCTATTGGCCCTGGGGCCTATACAAGCCCAGCCAAAAAGGTACCCTGGCATTTGACACCCAAGAAAATTATTTTCCTGTGCCACTGTCGAGCAGAGCCACAGAGGTGATCCCCGGGGGGGAATTTCCTATTTCCCATCCGATCATCAAGATTTTTCTTGAAGAGTGCTAATGAGGAGCTTTGTTTGATATAGATAGGTAGTTTATTCCAGGGTATGGGAAGTCTCTGGGGCAGGAATCCATCCCTCCGGCATGTTCTGTTTATTGTGGTGACAAGGTTTAGGTCCCTAGAGCGTGTAGCTCAGAGGGATTAGGATTTCTTTAAGTGGAGCATGTCCAACAGCTCTGGGTTTGACATAGCTTTGTATGTTAGGCAGAGATCACCTCTGAGAAGGTGATATGCGACGGAGTAAAGCTGGAGTTTTTTGAGATGGTCAGCGTAGGGCATCTGTTTGAGGCTGGTAATCCTCTTTGTGAGGTATTTCTGTGGCCTTTCCAGTTGTTGGAGATGTCTTGTGAGGTACATACCAAAAGGGGCATTGTACTCTATAATGGGTCTAATGAGTGATGAGTAGAGGGAACAATGACCTCTTTTTTTTCTGGATGAGAAACCTTTTGTGATGAGGTGTGCCATGTAGAAGGATTTCCTGACTACTGTGGCGATGTGATTATCAAAGGAGAGACTACTGTCCACCTGTGTCCCAAGGTCTCTTATCACACTTTCGGTGTTAAGTATACTACTGCCTATGTTGTAGTTCATGGGTGCAGAGTTTTTACCAAAGGGGATGACAATGCACTTTTTGGCATTGAGCTTGAGGCCATGGCTTTGACACCAGGCATCTGTCTCAGTGAGGCCCTTTTGTAGGATGTCCACATCGTTAGGAGTTTCAATTATGGCTCCTTGTTTGCAGTCATCTGCAAACTTCATTAGCCAAAGAACTTCTGTGTTAGCCTGTACTTCAGAGAAGTAGATACCAAACAGGAGAGGACCCAGGACTGAACCCTGTGGTACTCCACTTGTCACTGGTCTGAAGTTGGATTTGGAGTCTGCTACTTTCACAGTGTGGGTTCTGTCAGTGAGCCAGTTGGCAACCCATCTTGTGACATAGGGATTTATACCTAGTTTAGTGAGTTTATCTATAATTCCAGAGTGGGGGGTGGTGTCAAATGCCTTGGCAAGATCTAGATAGGCTGTGTGAACCACCTGACCCTTGTCTACAGCTTTGATGACTG
The DNA here is from genome assembly GCF_019279795.1 of Protopterus annectens. Lineage (NCBI taxonomy): Eukaryota > Metazoa > Chordata > Ceratodontiformes > Protopteridae > Protopterus > Protopterus annectens. Next base: position 544,563,650 of record NC_056732.1, on the reverse strand, counting down.
CTTCAAAGTAGTCTATCAGGTTTAGGAGACATGATCTGCCTTTTACAAACCCAAACTGGGTGGGATCCAGAGTTTGGAGATTACCAATGTCTTTGTTTATAAGTTCCATGATGATATGTTCCATGGCCTTGTAGACCAGGCTCATCAGGCTAATGGGGCGGTAGTTCCCATTGTCTGTGGTGGCTCCCTCCTTGTGGAGTGGGATAACCATTGCTGTGCGTCATTCAGCAGGCACAAAGCCTGAGGTGAGGCTATGATTGAACATGGTACTTAGGTGGGGTGCCAGTTTGTTCGGTAGTTCATGTAGAACGCAACCTGGGAAGTTGTCTGGTCCCATGGATGCTGTGTTCTTGGCTTTGGAGAGTGTCGTTTTTACCTGTGCAGCCGTGATTACAGAAACTTTGCATTCTTCCGGTATAGAGATGGGCTCTTTAGGGGGTGAGAGGGGGGTAAAGTTAGCACTGAACCTAGCTGCCAGGATGTTGGCAATATAAGTTGGGTCTTTATATTTAGTGCCATTGTGCTGTAACTCAGAGCAGATCTGAGTGTTGCCATTCATATTCTTGACATAGCTATAGAATGCTTTGTGGTTGTCTTTAGAATCAGTGGCAATTTTGTTTTCGTAACTAGCTTTGGAGGATTTCATCAGGGATCGCAGCTTCTTACTGAGGCTGACCTGGAAGCTCCTCCACTCATGGGATTTTACTCTCTTTTGCAAGAGCTTCTTCCTTCTGTTGTACAGTTTGTTTATGGCAGGGGACCACCAGATTGGCTTCCTTTTTTTGGAAGATAGCGTCTTGGTTCTGTTTGGGATAGCACGATTCATGCACTCATGTAAGTGCTTATAAAGTGCAATTGTGTAGGATTCAGTAGTCATAACTGTATTGTCCATCTACATGGGTGTCATGAAGTTCACCAATTCTGTCTTAAGAAGCATGAAGTTGGCTTTGGATACATTTTTTATTATGGTTTCTTTAATGGGGGGTGGAGGCAGGATGAGGATATCTAGGGTATTTAGCTTATGGTCGGATCGGACCAATGAGGCATTGACTTCAGGTGTGGAACACCGGTCACTCATATTGGTAATAACTAGATCTAGGATATTGTTGCCCCTGGTGGGTGTGTGGATAAGTTGATCCAGGGCATTGGAGTTTATGAATTCCAGAAAGCGTTGAGCAAAGGAGTTGGTACATGAGTAGTTTTCCCAGTTAATGGTGGGGTAGTTGAAATCGCCCATTATTAGGGTGTTTGGCTGAACCCTAATATTTTCCAGTACATCAAGAAAAGAGGAGTGGGAATCCTGGGGCATGGTGGGTGATCTGTAGCAAGCTACAATTTGGATTGCAGTTTTGCCCAGAGTTAGTTGCACTTGGATAACCTCAGCTGTATTATACTAAGCAACTAGCCTGGAGGTGTGGATATCCTTAATGAATATGAATACACCTCCGCCTTTGGTGTTCCGGTCCAGGTTACATGGCCGAAAAGTGTGGTATGAGTTATAGCCTGGTAGTGCAGGGGTGCTCTCTGGAGCCTTGATCCAGGTCTCAGTCACTGCACAGATATCGATGTTCTCCATTTTAAGGAGGGCCTCGAGGAAGTGCATTTTGAGATTTAGACTTCTAGCATTGAGTAGCATTACCCTTGGTTTTTGCTTGCCTGTTCTTGTTATGGTGGTGAATTTGTCATTTGAACCTTGCATAAAAAAGGCATTATAGGCATGGCAAGAGCCTTAGCCAGTATCCGGAATCCCAGAGGTGACAGGTGCAGGCCATCTTTGGCAAAGCATCATGGTCTGTCGACCATGTCGTCCCAGGCAGATAGATACTGGATCTCCTTAGAATGACACCAGAAGCTTAGCCAATTGTTGAAGTCAAATATTTTGTCCTTGTACTGTGGTATAATTCTGAGAAATGGCAGGATGCTACTCAGGGAAAGGGTCATACCTGCCTGAGCTACAAGGTCAGAGAGCTCTTCCATGTCTCTTTTCATGTAGATCAAGGAGGTACGTCTCAGGTCGTTCACACTAACATGGACAATGACAGAGTCATATTTGTACTTGTTGTGGAGTGACCTGAGTGCATAGGTCACGTGGTGGATCCTGGCACTCAACAGGCAGCTGACAGTAACCTTCTCCTTGTTTAGCCTGGTGAGTGGGACATCAGTGTGCCTGACTATAGAGTCACCTATGACTGGTGAGTTGGGTACATTATTTTGCCTTATGGGCTGTGGCTAAGTGGCACACTGAGTCTGTGGGCCATGTGCCATTTGGGTTGTGTTGGGGGGTGGAGGTTGATTGCATTTCTGCTTTGGAGGTCTCTGTTGCTTGAACAGCTTATTATTGAGAGCTTCCATGAATGTTTTTGTGTTTCTATGTGTGGATTTTGGTGGTGTAGGTTTTGTGGGACTATGTGATGAGTGTGGTGTGGTGCAAATGTTTGCCTTCTCCTCTTGACTGTCAAGTTCAGTCTTGGATGGGGAGAGCTTTACCTCCAGTTTGGCTAGAAAAGTGCATCTCTCACTGGTTGTATTGTTGGGTGGTAGGAGGAGAGGGTTGTCTGTGTACATGAGGCAAATGCTACATTGCCCCAAGATGTCCACATTCATCAGATAGACAGGAGAGAACACTGGGAGCTGATCCTTGGACATGCCTGAATAAAAAACTGTTTTCCTCTAGACAAGTGAGAAAAGTGAGTACAAGAGCTGTTTTTCTCTAAGCAAGTGAGGAAAGTAAGTACAAAAACTGTTTTCCTCTAGGTAATGAGGAAGGTTAATTGCTGCAGTAATTTGTAAGTTATTTAGTGCTTACAACAAGTTCTGAACAAGTGCTGAGCAGGAATAAGCAAATTCAACTGCTAAAACCAAGAATCTGTATCTGTAGTTACAGGAAAGAAACAAGTGTAAATGCGGCTTTTAAATCAGAAAGTTGAGAGAGATGGAAAAATTGCCCAAATGACCAATAACTACAATTTATGGGCCAGAAACCACCGCTTATGTGGTAGATAGGTTACCTAGTGCTTACCACTCCCACTGATAAGCTAGAAGGTTTCCCTCCAACACAGAAAGGCTTGGGAGGCTCAGGAGCTTACAAACAGTCCTGAATACAAAAAATCTGTATCTGGAATAGACTAGTTACAGGAAAGGGTAGAAACAAGTGCAAATGTAGGCTTTTAAATCAAAATTGAAAGAGATGGAAAAATTGCCCGAACAACCAATAACTACAATTTCTGGGCCAGAAACCACTCCTTATATGGTAGATAGGTTACCTATTGCTTACCACTCCCACTGATAAGCTAGAAGGCTTCCCTCCAACACAGAAAGGCTTGGGGGGCTCAGGAGCTTACAAACAGTCCTGGATACAGAAAATCTGTATCTGGACTAGACTAGTTACAGGAAAGGGGGGGGATCAAGTGCAAATGTGGGCTTTTAAATCAAAGTTGAGAGAGAAGGAAAAACTGCCCAAACGGCCAAAAACTACAATTTCTGGGCCAGAACCACTGCTTATGTGGTAGATTGGTTACCTAGTGCTTACCAGTCCCACTGAAAAGCTAGAAGGCTTCCCTCCAACACAGCAAGGCTTGGGGGGCTCAGGAGCTTACAAACAGTCCTAGATACAGCAAATATGTATCTGGTTTAGACTAGTTAAAGGAAGGGGGAAACAAATGCAAATGCGGGCTTTTAAATCAGGAATTTCAGAGAGATGGAAAAACTGACCAAATGGCCAATAACTACAATTTCTGGGACAGAAACCACTCCTTATGTGGTAGATAGGTTACTAAGTGACTAACACTCCCACTGATAAGCTAACATGCTTCCCTCCAACACAGACAGGTTTGGGAGGCTCAGAACCTTACAAACAGTCCTGGATATAGCAAATCTGTATCTCGACTAGACTAGTTACAGGAAAGGCAGCAAACAAGCATAAATTCTTTGGTTACAGTTAAGTTTTCTTTTTTTTTTATGTAAAGAAAAGGGAGAAAGAAGAAGCAGAAGGTTAGGAAACTATGTGGGTTGGCCTTCTCAAATGTTCACTTTGTATTAGGTAGAATGAGCTAATGACACAAGACTAATATGAGTGTCCCAGATCAAACTTACAATAGGGCCGGACAACTGCAAAGCCACAACTATAAAAAGAAGACACCAACAGGGAGGGAGGGTGGGGAACAGAACACAATATTCAATTAAAGAAATAACAGAATTGCAGATAGACCACTATATTCACTGAACAAATAAATATAAAAATAAAATGCAATACTATCTTTAACACTGGAAGTGTGTACTTATCCCAGCTTGTAATACAGTTGATTGTAGATATAAAGCAGCCAGCCAAACAGCTATTGCTGAAATGATTTCAAAGATATATGACTAGCACTTATAACCACAGATTAAACCTCTAGGCTAAGAGTTAACACTGAATATGAATGAAGTGGAACAACTGTAACACCCACTACTTGCAGAGAGAGAGACAGATCACAATATTCAATGAAAGAAATAACAGAATTGCAGACAGACCACCATATTCAATGAACAAATAAATATAAAAATAAAATGCAATACTATCCATAACACTACAAGTTTGTACTTATCCCAACTTGCAATGCAGTTGATTGTAGGTATAAAGCAGACAGAAAAACAGCTATTGCTGAAATGATTTCAAAGATATATGACTAACACTTATAACCACAGAGTAAACCTCTAGGCTAAGATTTAACTCTGAATACGAATGAAGTGGAAAAAACAGCAACCCCCACTTTTTGCAGATAAAGAGAGACAGATCACAATATTCAATGAAAGAAAAAACATAATTGCAGACAGACCACTATATTCACTTAACAAATAAATATAAAAATAAAATGCAATACTATCTTTAACACAGCAAGTTTGTACTTATCCCAGCTTGTAATGTAGCTGAGTGTAGGTATAAAGCAGACAGCCAAACAGCTATTGCTAAAATGATTTTAAAGCTATATGATTGACACTGATAACCACAGAGTAAACCTCTAGGCTAAGACTTAACACTGAATATGAATGAAGTGGAACAGCAGTAACCCCCACTACTTGCAGACAGAGAGACAGATCATAATATTCAATGAAAGAAATAACAAAATTGCAGACAGACCATTATATACACTGAACAAATAAATATAAAAATAAAATACAATACTATCTTTAGCACTGCAAGTTTGTACTTATACCAGCCTGTAATGCAATTGTTTTTAAGTATAAAGCAGCCAGTCAAACAGCTATTGCTGAAATCATTTCAAAGATATATGACTAAAACTTATAACCACAGAGTAAATCTCTCAGCTAAGAGTTAACACTGAATATGAATGAAGTAGAAAAACAGTAACCCCCACTACTTGCAGAGAGAGAGAGAGAGAGACAGACCACAATATTCAATGAAAGAAATAAGAGAATTGGAGACAGACCATTATATTCACTGAACAAATAAATATAAAAAGAAAATGCAATACTATCTTTAACACTGCAAGTTTGTACTTATCCCAGCTTGTAATGCAGTTGGTTGTAGGTATAAAACCAGCCAGTCAAAAAGCTATTGCTGAAATGATTTTTCAAAGATATATGTCTAACCCTTATAACCACAGATTAAACCTCTAGGCTAAGAGTTAACACTGAATATGAATAAAGTGGAACAACAGTAACACCTGCAAAGCGAGAGACAGATCGCAATATTCAATGAAAGAAATAACAGAATTGCAGACAGACCACCATATTCACTGAACAAATAAATATAAAAATAAAATGCAATACTATCCTTAACACTGTAAGTTTGGATTTATCCCTGCTTGTAATGCAGTTGATTGTATGTATAAAGCAGCGAGCAAACAGCTATTGCTGAAATTATTTCAAAGACATATGACTAACACTTATAACCACAGAGTAAACCTCAAGGCTAACAGTTATCACTGAATACCCATAAAGTGGAACAACAGTAACCCCCCACTACTTGCAGAAAGAGAGAGACAGATCACATTATTCAATGAAAGAAATAACAGAATTGCAGACAGACCACTATATTTATTGAACAAAAAAATATAAAAATAAAATGCAATACTATCTTTAACACTGTAAGTTTGTACTTATCTCTGCTTGTAATGCAGTTGACTGTAGGTATAAAGCAGCCAGACAAACAGCTATTGCTGAAATGATTTCAAAGATATATGACTAACACTTAAAACTACAGAATAAAGCTCTAGGCTAAGAGTTAACACTGAATATGAATGAAGTGGAAAAAACAGTAACCCCCACTACTTGCAGAGATAGAGAGACAGATCACAATATTTAATGAAAGAAATAACAGAATTGCAGATAGACCACTATATTCACTAAACAAATAAATTTCAAAATAAAAAGCAATACTATCTTTAACACTGTAAGTTTGTACTTATCCCAGCTTGTAATGTAGTTATTTGTAGGTATAAAGCAGCCAACCGAACAGCTATTGCTGAAATGATTTCAAAGATATATGACTAACACTTAAAACTACAGAGTAAACCTCTAGGCTAAGAGTTAACACTATATTCACTGAACAAATAAATATAAAAATAAAATGCTATACTATTTTTTACACCGCAAGTTTGTATTTATCCCAGTTTGTAATGCAGTTGATTGTAGGTATAAAGAAGCCAGACAAACAGCTATTTCTGAAATGATTTCAAAGATATATGACTAACACTTAAAACTACAGAGTAAAGCTCTAGGCTAAGAATGAACACAGAATAAGAATGAAGTGGATCAACAGTAACCCCCACTACTTGCAGAGAGAGAGAGAGACAGATCACAATATTTAATGAAAGAAATAACAGAATTGCAGATAGACCACTATATTCACTGAACAAATAAAGATAAAAATAAAATGCAATACTATCCTTAACACTGCAAGTTTGTATTTATCCCAGCTTGTAATGCAATTGATTTTAGGTATAAAGCAGCCATCAAAACAGCTATTGCTGAAATGATTTCAAAGTTATATGACTAACACTTAAACGACAGAGTAAACCTCTAGCTTTAGCATTATCACTGAATAAGTATGAAGTGGAACAACAGTAACCCCTACTACTTGAGAGAGAGAGAGACAGACCACAATATTTAATGAAAGAAATTACAGAATTGCAGACAGACCACTATATTCACTGTACAAATAAATATAAAAATAAAATGCAATGCTATCTTTAACACTGCAAGTTTGTACTTATCCCAGCTTGTAATGCAGTTGATTGTAGGTATAAAGCAGCCAGCCAAACAGATATTGCTGAAATTATTTCAAATATAAATGACGTACACTTATAAGCACACAGTAAACCTCAGGGCTAAGAGTTAACACTGAATATGAATTAAGTGGTACAACAGTAACCCCCACTACTTGCAGAGAGAGAGAGAGAGAGAGACAAATCACAATATTCAATAAAAGAAAAAACAGTATTGCAGAGAGACCACTATATTCACTATACAAATAAACATAAAAATTAAATGCAATACTAATTTTAACACTACAAGTCTATACTTATCCCAGCTTGTAATGCCATTGATTATAAAGCAGTCATCCAAACAGCTATTGCTGAAATTATTTTAAAAATATATGACTAACACTTATAACCACAGAGTAAACCTTTAGGCTAAGAGTTAACACTTAATATGAATGAAGTGGAACAACAGTAACACCACTACTTGCAGAGAGAGAGAGAGACAGATCACAATATTCAATGAAAGAAATAACAGAATTGCAGATAAACCTCTATATTCACTGAACAAATAAATATAAAAATAAAATGCAATACTATCTTTCACACTGCAAGTTTGTACTTATCCCAGCTTGTAATACAGTTGATTGTAGATATAAAGCAGCCAGCAAACAGCTATTGCTGAAATGATTTCAAAGATATATGACTAGCAGTTATAACCATAGAGTAAACCTCTAGGCTAAGCATTGACACTGAATATGAATGAAGTGGAAAAACAGAAACCCCCAATACTTGCAGAGAGAGAGAGAGAGATCACAATATTTAATCAAAGAAACAACAAAATTACACACAGACCATTATATTCACTGAACAAATAAATATGACAAAATAAATTGTAATACTATCTCTAACACTTCAAGTTTGTACTTATGCCAGGTTGAAATGCAATTAATTGTAGGTATAAAGCAGCCAGCCAGACAGCTTTTACGGAAATGATTTTTCAAAAATATATGACTAACACTTGTAACCACAGATTGAACCTTTAGGCTAAGAGTTAACACTGAATATGAATAAAGTGGAACAACAGTAACTCCCACTACTTGCAGAGAGCGAGACAGACCACAATATTCAATGAAAGAAATAACAGAATTACAGTCAGACCACCATATTCACTGAACAAATAAATATAAAAATAAAATGCAATACTATTCTTAACACTGTAAGTTTGTACTTATCCCAGCTTGTAATGCAGTTGATTGTAGGTATAAAGCAGCCAGCAAAACAGCTATTGCTGAAATGATTTCAAAGATATATGACTAACACTTATAACCACAGAGTAAACCTCTAGGCTAAGAGTTATCACTGAATACCAATGAAGTGGAAAAACAGTAACCCCCGCTACTTGTAGAGAGAGGACAGTTCACAATATTCAATGAAAGAAATAAGAGAATTGCAGACAGACCATTATATTCAATGAACAAATAAATATAAAAACAAAATGCAATAATATCTTTAACACTGCATGTTTGTACTTATTCCAAGTTGTAATGCAATTGATTGTAGGTGTAAAGCAGCCATCCAGATAGCTATTGCTGAAATGATTTCAAAGATATATGACTAAAACTTAATACTACAGAGTAAACCTCTAGGCTAAGAGTTAACACTGAATAAGAATAAAGTGGAACAACAGTAAACCCCACTACTTGCTGAGAGCGAGATAGAGAGAGAGAGACAGATCACAATATTCAATGAACGAAATAAATATAAAAATAAAATGCAATACTATTTTTAACACTGCAAGTTTGTACTTATTCCAGTTTGTGATGCATTTTACTGTAGGTATAAAGCAGCCAGCCAGACAGCTATTGCTGAAATGATTTCAAAGATATATGACTAACACTTATAAACACAGAGTACAACTCTAGGCTAAAAGTTAACACTGAAAACCAATAAAGTGGAACCACAGTAACCCCCACTACTTGCAGAGAGAGAGAGAGCGAGAGAGACAGATCACAATATTCAATGAATGAAACTAGAGAATAGCAGACAGACCACCATATTCACTGAACAAATAAATATAAAAATAAAATGCAATGCTATCTTTAACATTGTAGATATAAAGCAGCCAGCCAAACAGCTATTGCTGAAATTATTTCAAAGATATATGACTAGCACTTATAACCACAGAGTAAACCTCTAGGCTAAGAGTTAACACTGAATACCAATGAAGTGGAACAATAACCCCCACTACTTGCGGACTGTTCACAATATTCAATAAAAGAAATAACAGAATTGAAGACAGACTACTATATTCACTGAACAAATAAATATGAAAATAAAATGCAATACTATCTTTAACACTGTAAGTTTGTACTTAACCCAGCTTGTAATGTAGTTAATTGTAGACACAAAGCAGCCAGCCGAACAGCTATTGCTGAAATGATTTCAAAGATATATGATTAACACTTAAAACCACAGAGTAAACTTCTAGGCTAAGAGGTAACACTGAATATGAAAGAAGTGGAACAACAGTAACCCCCAATACTTGAAGAGAGAGAGACAGATCACAATATGTAATGAAAGAAACAACAGAATTGCAGACAGACCACTATATTCACTGAACAAATAAATATGAAAAAATAAAATGCAATACTATCTTTAACACTTCATGTTTGTGCTAATTCCCAGTTGTAATGCAATTGATTGTAGGTATAAAGCAGCCAGCCAGACAGCTTTTGCTGAAATAATTTCAAAGATATATGACTAACACTTATAACCACAGAGTACACCTCTAGGCTTAGAGTTAACACTGAATACCAATGAATTGGAACAACAGTAACCCCTACTACTTGCAGAGAGAGAGAGACAGATCACAATATTCAATGAAAGAAACAACAGAATTTCAGACACACCACCATATTCACTGAACAAATAAAGATAAAAATAAAATGCAATACTATCCTTAACACTGCAAGTTTGTACTTATCCCAGCTTGTAATGCAGTTGATTGTAGGTATAAAGCAGCCAGCAAAACAGCTATTGCTGAAATGATTTCAAAGATATATGACTAACAATAATAACCACAGAATAAACCTCTAGGCTATGAGTTAACACTGAATATGAATGAAGTGGAAAAACAGTAGCCCCCACTAATTGCAGACAGAGAGAGAGAGCGAGACAGTTCATAATACTCAATAACAGAATTGCAGAGAGAACACTATATTCACTAAAAAAAAATTAAAAATAAAAAGCAATACTATCTTTAACACTGCAAGTTTGTACTTATCCCAGCTTGTAATGCATTTATTTGTAGGTATAAAGCAGACAGACAGACAGCTATTGCTGAAATGATTTTGCTAATTCCCGGTTGTAATGCAATTGATTGTCGGTATAAAGCAGCCAGACAGACAGCTTTTGCTGAAATGATTTAAAAGATATATGACTAACACTTAAAACTACAGAGTAAACCTCTAGGCTAAGAGTTAACACTGAATACCAATGAAGTGGAACAACAGTAACCCCCACTACATGCAAAGAGAGAGAGACAGATCACTATATTCAATGAAAGAAACAACAGAATTGCAGACAGACCACTATATTCACTGAACAAATAAATATAAAAATAAAATGCTATACTATTTTTAACATTGTAAGTTTGTACCTATCCCAGTTTGTAATGCAGTTGATTGTTAACCACAGAGTAGACCTCTAGGCTAAGACTTAACCCAGCTTGTAATGTAGTTAATTGTAGACACAAAGCAGCCAGCCGAACAGCTATTGCTGAAATGATTTCAAAGATATATAATTAACACTTAAAACCACAAAGTAAACTTCTAGGCTAAGAGGTAACACTGAATATAAATGAAGTGGAACAACAGTAACCCCCACTACTTGCAGTGTGAGAGAGACAGATCACAATATCTAATGAAAGAAATAACAGAATTACAGACATTCCCCTATATTCACTGAAGAAATAAATATGAAAAAATAAAATGCAATACTATCTTTTACACTGCATGTTTGTACTTATTCCCGGTTGTAATGCAATTGATTTTAGGTATAAAGCAGCCAGCTAGACAACTATTGCTGAAATGATTTTTCAAAGATATATGACAAACACTTATAAATACAGATTAAACCTCTAGGCTAAGAGTTAACACTGAATTTGAAAAAGTGGAACAACAGTAACCTGCACTACTTGCAAAGAGAGAGACAGATCACAATATTCAATGAAAGAAATAACAGAATTGCAGATAGACCAGTATATTCACTGAACAAATAAATACAAACATAAAATGCAATACTATATTTAACTCTGCAAGTTTGTACTTATCCCAGCTTGTAATGCAGTTGATTGTAGGTGTAAAGCAGCCAGCCAGACAGCTATTGCTGAAATGATTTCAAAGATACACGACTAACACTTATAACCACAGAGTAAACCTCTAGGCTAAGAATTAACACTGAATATGAATGAAGTGGAACAACAGTAACCCACACTAGTTGCAGACAGAGAGAGACAGATCATAATATTCAATGAAAGAAAGAACAGAATTGCAGCCAGAACACTATATTCACTCAACAAATAAATATAAAAATAAAATGCTATACTATCTTTAACACTACAAGTTTGTACTTATATCAGCTTGTAATGCAGTTAATTGTAGGGATAAGGCAGCCAGTCAAACAGTAATTGCTGAAAATATTTCAAAGATATATGTCTAAAACATATAACCACAGAGTAAACCTCTAGGCTAAGAGTTAACACTGAGTACCAATGAAGTGGAACAACAGTAACCCCCATTACTTGCAGACAGAGAGAGACAGATCACAATATTCAATGAAAGAAATAACAGAATTGAAGGCAGACTACTATATTCACTGTACAAATAAATATGAAAATAAAATGCAATACTATCTTTAACACTGTAAGTTTGTACTTATCCCAGCATGTAATGCAGTTGCTTGTAGGTATAAAACAGCCAGCCTAACAGCTATTGCTGAAATTATTTCAAAGATATATGATTAACATTTAAAACCACAGAGTAAACTTCTAGACTTAGAGTTAACACTGAATATGAATGAAGTGGAAAAACAGTAACCCCCACTACTTGCAGAGAGAGAGACAGACCACAATATGTGATGAAAGAAATAACAGAATTGCAGACAGACCACTATATTCACTGAACAAATAAATATGAGAAAAGAAAATGCAATACTATCTTTAACACTGCATGTTTGTACTTATTCCACGTTGTAATGCAATTGATTCTAGGTATAAAGCAGCCAGCCAGACAGCTATTGCTGAAATGATTTCAAAGATATATGACTAGCACTTATATCCACAGAGTAAACCTCTAGGATAAGAGTTAACACTGAATACCAATGAAGTGGAACAATAGTAACCCCCAATATTTGCAGACAGAGAGAGACAGATCAGAATATTCAATTAAAGAAATAACAGAATTAAAGACATACTGCTATATTCACCGAACAAATAAATATGAAAATAAAATGCAATATTATCTTTAACACTGTAGGCTTGTACTTATCCTAGCTTGTAATGTAGTTGATTGTAGGTATAAAGAAGCCAGCCAAACAGCTATTGCTGAAATGATTTCAAAGATATATGATTGACACTTAAAGCCACAGACTAAATGTCTAGGCTAAGAGTTAACACTGAATATGAATGAAATGGAACAAAAGTAACCCCCACTTCTTGCAGAGAGAGACAGATCACAATATCTAATAAAAGAAATAACAGAATTGCAGACATACCACTATATTCACTGAACAAATAAATATGAAAAAATAAAATGCAATACTATCTTTTACAGTGCACATTTGTACTTATTCCAGGTTGTAATGCAATTGATTGTAAGTATAAAGCAGCCAGCCAGACAGCTATTGCTGAAATGATTTTTCAAAGATTTATGACTAACACTTATAACTACAGATTAAACCTCTAGGCTAAGAGTTAACACTGAATATGAATAAAGTGGAACAACAGTAACCCACACTACTTGCAAAGAGAGAGACAGATCACAATATTCAATGAAAGAAATAACAGAATTGCAGATAGACCAGTATATTCACTGAACAAATAAATATAAAAATAAAATGCAATACTATCTTTAACACTGCAAGTTTGTACTTATCCCAGCTTTTGATGCATTTGATTCTAGGTATAAAGCAGCCAGCCAGACAGCTATTGCTGAAATGATTTCAAGGATATATGACTAACACTTCAAACAACATAATACACCTCTAGGCTAAGAGTTAACTCTGAATAAGAATTAAGTGGAACAACAGTAACCCTCGCTGCTTGAGAGAGAGAGAGAGAGAGAGAGAGAGATCACAATATTCACTGAATGAAATAACAGAATTGCAGATAGACCACTATATTCACTGAACAAATAAATATAAAAATAAAATGCAATGCTATCTTTAACACTGTAAGTTTGTACTTATCCCAGATTGTAATTTAGTTGATTGTAGGTATAAATAAGCCAGCCAAACAGCTATTGCTGAAATGATTTCAAAGATATATGATTAAAAATTATAACCACAGAGTAAACCTTTAGGCAAAGAATTAACACTGAATATGAATTAACCCCCACTACTTGCAGATAGAGAGACAGATCACAATATTCAATAAAAGAAATAACAGAATTGCAGACAGACCACTATATTCACTGAACAAATAAATATAAAAATGAAATGCAATATTATCTTTAACACTACAAGTCTATACTTATTCCAGCTTGTAATGTCGTTGATTGTAGGTATAAAGCAGCCAGCCAAACAGCTATTGCTGAAATTATTTCAAAGATATATGACTAACAGTTATAACCACAGAGTAAACCTCTAGGCTAAGAGTTAACACTGAATAACAATGAAGTGGAACAACAGTAACTCCCACTACTTGCAAAGAGAGAGAGAGAGAGAGACAGATCACAATATATAATGAAAGCATTAACAGAATTGCAGGCAGTCCACTATATTCACTGAACAAATAAATATGAAAAAATAAAATGCAATACTATCTTTTACACTGCATGTTTGTACTTACTCCAGGTTGTAATGCAATTGATTGTAGGTATAAAGCAGCCAACCAGACAGCTATTGCTCAAATGATTTCAAAGATATATGACCAACACTTATAACCACAGAATAAACCTCTAGGCTTAAAGTTAACACTGAATAATAATTAAGTGGAAAAACAGTTACCCCCACTACTTGCAGAGAGAGAGGCTTATCACAATATTCAATGAAAGATACAAGAGAATTGCATACAGACCATTATATTCACTGAACAATTAAATATAAAAAGAAAATGCAATACTATTTTTAACACTGCAAGTTTATACTAATCCCAGCTTATAATGCAGTTGACTGAAGGTATAAAGCAGCCAGCCAAACAGCTATTGCTGAAATGATTTTTCAAAGATATATGACTAAAACTTATAACCACAGATTAAACCTCTAGGCTAAGAGTTAACACTGAATATGAATAAAGTGGAACAGCAGTACCCCCATTACTTGCAAAGGAGAGAGAGAGAGAGAGAGACAGATCACAACATTCAATGAAAGAAATAACATAATTGCAGTCAGATCATCATATTCACTGAACTAATAAATATAAAAATAAAAAGCAATACTATCTATAACACTGCAAGTTTGTACTTATCCCAGCTTGTAATGTAGTTGATTGTAGGTATATAGCAGGCAGAAAAACAGCTATTGCTGAAATGATTTTAAAAATATATGACTAACACTTATAACCACAGAATAATCCTCTAGGCTAAGAGTTATCACTGAATACCAATGATGTGGAACAACAGTAATCCCCACTACTTGGAGACAGAGAGAGACAGATCACAATATTCAGTGAAAGAGATAACAGTATTGCAGACAGACCTCTATATTCACTGAACAAAAAAATTATAAAAATAAAATACAATTCTATCTTTAACACTGCAATTTTGTAATGCAATTGATTGTACATATAAAGCAGCCAGCCAAACAGCTATTGCTGAAATGATTTCAAAGATATATGACTAACGCTTATAACCACAGAGAAAACCTATAGGCTAAGAGTTAACACTGAATATGAATGAAGTGGAACAACAGTAACCCCCACTACTTGCAGGAAAGCTCGACACATAAAACCAGTGCGAAGAACAAAATACTACTAAAACACAGGACCCCGATGGTCAAAAAAGGCAATGAAGGCAAGGATGTCCAAATGATATCCAATGACTAGAATAACCTCCAAGCTGCAGAAGAAACTTAGACTAGAATGTATTAGCATATACAAATTTTTTTCCTGCTTTCATCAAAGACTTCTTCAGAATAAAAAAATCAACTCTGTTCCCTGTTATTTATACGTACCCATTGAAACAATTAAAATAATCAGCTGAATTAACTGATTACATGATTAAAAATTAAACGGGCAAACTTTAGACAACCTAAAATAAACTTTTATTTAAAAAATATAACACTACTACAAATGTTTCACTCTCAGTCTTCTATTTTATAAAAACACTTTATATTAATAGACTTGTTTAAATCAGGTCTCTTGTCAGCATCAAGTCTAATCTGCCATAATGTTTCTTTCTATTCAAGGTAATTTTTGAAATCACCTCCCCTCAAATCAACACTACCTACCTCTAATACAAAAAACTTAAACTTTTTATATTTGGGGCATTCGGTGGTGTGTTTAAAATAGCATTTTTACTATCCCTTACCTTGATGGCATAAATATGTTCTCGTATACGTTCTCTAAGTTTACATGTGGTCATCCCTATGTAAAATGCTTCACATCCATTACATTGACTAATGTATACTACCCCTGATGTATTACATGTGACATACTCTGGTACACTGATAGTATATTTAATATGGTCCAACAAAATATATGGCCACACAGACATGTACCGGCAAAAGTTACAATTGAAACATTTAAACATTCCTTTTCTATTGGATATATTATTATCTATAAAAGCTCTATGTGTGTCATGTTCCAGCAGTTTCTTTATGTTGTAAACATTCTGATAAACAAAGTTAGTTTTGGAACCTATAGTTTTTATTAACTCAGGATTCCCTTTCAATATTTTCCATTTCTTACAAATAAGGTCCCTTATAATTGAACTATCAACGGACATACTAAGATTGCAATAAACCCTATTACCATGTTCGTTGGGTCGCTTATTAGAAAATGGAACTCTCAAAATAGGAGGATATAAAGTAGCACGAGTTTCCTTTATTACCTGACTTAAATTCTTAAAGATAACTCTCATCATAACCTCTGGCTGAAAACATATGGATTATTAAGTTGAATTCAGTTTCCATTTCTCTATCACAAGTGGTCATACGACTAGCGCATATGAATTGACCCTTCGGTATGTTTTTCTTAATGTAATTATTGCGATAGCTACGATGGTGTAAATAACCATTGGAAAATGTATCCTTCCTATGAATCTTACTAAGGAACTGTTGGTTGTCAACATCCCATTTCAAAGAAACATCCAAAAAATGTACAGTTTTCCCACAATCTCCCTTACTAAATTTCAAGTAATCTGATTTGAGATTGATTTCTGTAAGGAACCTGTCAGCTGTAAAATTCGTACCTTCCATAATGAAAAACAAGTCATCTATAAAACATACATAGAAAACAAAATTGTATTTTTTCTCTAATTCTTTTAAGATGGTACTTTCCTAAGTTGTCATAACAGCATTAGCATATGCAGGACCAGCAGATGAGCCCATTGCCACCCTCTTTAGTTGTTTATAATAATGTCTGCCAAACAGAAAAAAATTGTTGTCTAAAACTATTTCCATTAAACAACATAAAAACTAATGAGAGAATTCTGTGGTGGGGAGCACTTGGTTAAAAATTGTCTTAAAGCTTCTACACCTGCTAAATGCGGTATGTTAGTAAATAATGAAATTACATCAACAGTAATCATAATATACTTGTTCATATCATAATGAAACCCATCTGTAAACCTTCTGAATTTGTCTAAAAAATCCCAAGAATCTTTTATATAGGATTTGGTTCATTGTACTAAGGGATTTAAAAAGGAATCTTCAACTAATGCTACACCTTCTGTCAATGAATGTACTCCAGACACTATAGGGCTAAAGGGAGGATTTGCCAAATCCTTGTGGACTTTAGGTATACTAAATAAAGCTCCAACCTTTGGTTTATCAATGACATAAAAATTATACATCTTTAAATCCATTTCACCAGTCATTAGTAAGTCATATTAAATATAAGAATTTTTTTTATAACAACCTGTAATAAAGTTCATATCAACCATCAAATTTTCTTCATGTTTTTTTAACAGTTTCAACATAGCATTGTTGTACTGAACGGTGGTCATTATAACTATATTACCCCCTTTATCGCTTTTCATGAACCTGAGTTCATGTCTTTGTTTTAACTGGTTTAAGGCTTTACATTCACTGATGGTAAGATTGTTGTGCCAGCATTTGTTGTTATGGTACAAGCTGTCTTTTAGTTCTTTTAAACAGATTTCTTTAAACACCGTTATGGTAGGATTTAATAATGGCGTGAAACTAGAGGGTTTTACAAAAAAACAAATGTCATTAGATATGTCCTTCAATAAATAGTGCAGGTTCAATTTGCAAGTGAACTGCTTAAAGTCAACAACAGCTCTGCTAAAGGCTACCCGTTTTGTAGGAACAAAATTAAAACCGAGTCTAAGAACATTTTGCTCGTCCTCGGTTAAAATAACCCCTGACAAGTTGATAACACTAAAGCTGTCAATACAGTACCTTACACCTCGTCCACCAATGAGTCCGAAGTTGTTTGTGCCCTGGTTCTCGTGTTCCTTATTCTGGATATTTTGTTGTCCTTTTTGGTTAAAAAAACTTTCGGTCGAGTACCATTCGTGTCCCCATATCTGTTTGATTTATCGCGTTCTTATCTTTTTCCTCAGGAATACATGTTTTGCATTCCTGTTCACCTACAGACTTTACTAATCTTATGGTGTTGTCGTTGGCTTTAAAAACATCGCCATCAATCACGATGATTTTGATTGGATAAATGACTTTGGCTTATTTAATGTTGTCCACTCTTTCCTTAAGGTGGTCACTTTGCTATTTGATGGATTATCATTAGGGGTGACACCTTGATTATAAGGAACAAATGAGTCAAAGGCAGTTCCATTTTCATAAGCCGTAACATTTCTTAACAGTTTATGATGTTTCCAAGCAATGACTTCACCCTCATGTTGTTCTACTTCGATAAATAGCTGATCATAAGTTTCACCATCACTGAAATCGGATGCCATGGCAGTAACATCTCTTTCTACCTTAAGAATTTCCTCTTTTAAACAGTCCATTTTATTTCTATTATGCCCCATCAATAACTTCAGAAATTGTAACTCACAATTATTAAAAAAGTTGGTTAAATCATTAAAAAAAGGTTCAGAAGTTGTTACACCATTGGGGCATTTAAAAAATCTCAGCCCTTTAGGGACTATAGATAACTCAATACATTGTTCAAAATAGCAGTTCTCTATATCAAGAGAGTGATATTTTTTTAGGAGTCATGTCAATTCAACACATTTATTATGATATTCTTCCATTTTTAACTTTAGTGTTGCTGCAGTCAGCCCCTAAAAATTGGTCTTATTTATTATCAAGAACGGAATGTATGTTGTTATACTGCTGTTGCCTTAAGTCATTTATACCGCTCTATGTGTATCACCACGAGCTCTGGGTTCACTGATGCTGAGATCTACCACAGTCCATTGTTCATCCCCAGAACTAGATAGAGTCTCTTGATCTCCAGTAAGTTTGGGAAGTAATAATTTCAATGTTTTTTGTATATCGTTCATGGAATGCACCAAAATCCGTAGTAACCCTTTGTCACTAATAGTAGGTGTAGGATGAACGCTAACATCCAACAAAGGATCTTCCATAACCTCAGCCATCAGGTATACGTGAAAATAAAACCAAGAAAGCTTGACACATAAAACCAGTGTGAAGAAAAAAATGCTACTAAAACACAGAACCCCGATGGTCAAAAAAGGCAATGAAGGCAGGGATGTCCAAATGATGTCCAATGACTAGAATAAGCTCCAAGCTGCAGAAGAAACTTAGACTAGAATGTATTAGCGTATACAAATTTCATTTCCGCTTCTGTCAAAGACTTCTTCAGAATAAAAAAAAATCAACTCTGTTCCCTGTTATTTATACATACCCATTGAAACAATTAAAACAATCAGATCAATTAACTGATTACATGATTAAAAATTAAATGGGCAAACTTTAGACAACCTAAAATAAACTTTTATTTAAAAAATATAACACTACTAGAATTATATTAATAGACTCATTTAAACAGGTCTCTTGTCAGCATCTAGTCTAATCTGCCATAAGGTTTCTTTCTGTTCAAGGTAATTTTTGAAATCACCTCCCCTCAAATCAACACTACCTAACTCTAATATAGAAACATAAACTTTTTATATTGGGGGCATTCAGTGTTGTGTTTAAATAAAGCATTCTTACTATCCCTTACCTTGATGGCATAAATATGTTCTCGTATACGTTCTCTAAGTTTACATGTGGTCATCCCTACATAAAATGCTTCACATCTGTTACATTGACTAATGTACACTACCCCTGATGTATTACATGTTACATACTCTGGTACACTGATAGTATATTTAATATAGTCCAACAAAATATATGGCCCCACAGATATGTACCTGCAAAAGTTACAATTGAAGCATTTAAACATCCCTTTTCTATTGGATATACTATTATTTATAAAAGATCTATGTGTGTCATGCTCCAGCAGTTTCTTTATGTTGTAAACATTCTGATAAACAAAGTTAGTTTTGGAACCTATAATTTTTATTAACTCAGGATTCCGTTCCAACATTTTCCAATTCTTACAGATAAGGTCCCTTATAATTGAACTATCAACGGACATACTAAGATTGCAATAAACCCAATTACCATGTTCGTTGGTTCGCTTATTAGAAAATGGAACTCTCAAAATAGGAGGATATAAAGTAGCACGAGTTTCCTTTATTACCTGACTTAAATTCTTGAGATAACTCTCATCATAACCTCTGGCTGAAAACATATGGATTATTAAGTTGAATTCAGTTTCCAGTTCTCTATCACAAGTGGTCATACAACTAGCGCGTATGAATTGACCCTTCAGAATGTTTTTCGTAATGTAATTATGGTGATAGATACGATGGTGTAAATAACCATTAAAAAATGTATCCTTCCTATGAATCTTACTAAGGAGCTGTTGGTTGTCAACATCCCATTTCAAAGAAAAATCCAAAAAATGTACAGTTTGCCCACAATCTCCCTTACTAACTTTCAAGTAATCTGATTTGAGATTGACGTCTGTAAGGAACTCCTCAGCTGTAAAATTCGTACCTTCTGTAATGCAATTGATTGAAAGTATAATGCAGCCAGCCAGACAGCTATTGCTGAAATGATTTCAAAGATATATGACTAACACTTATAACCACAGAGTAAACCTCTAGGCTAAGAGTTAACACTGAATATGAATTAAGTGGAACAACAGTAACCTCCACTACTTGCAGAGAGAGAGAGACAGATTACAATATTCAATGAAAGAAATAACAGAATTGCAGACAGACCACTCTATTCACTGAACAAATAGATATACAGATAAAATGCATATACTATCTTTAACATTGCAAGTTGTTACTTATCCCAGGTTGTAATGCAGTTAATTGTAGGTATAAAGCAGACAGCAAAACAGCTATTGCTGAAATGATTTCAAAGATATATGACTAACATAACCACAGAGTAAACCTCTAGGCTAAGAGTAACACTGAATATGAATGAAGTGGAACAACAGTAACCCCCACTATTTGCAGTGAGAGAGAGAGAGAGAGAGAGAGAGAGAGAGAGAGAGAGAGATC
The DNA here is from genome assembly GCF_019279795.1 of Protopterus annectens. Taxonomy (NCBI): domain Eukaryota; kingdom Metazoa; phylum Chordata; order Ceratodontiformes; family Protopteridae; genus Protopterus; species Protopterus annectens. The sequence continues at coordinate 544,542,505 of NC_056732.1, read as the reverse complement.
ACAATATTCAATGAAAGAAATAGAATTGCAGACAGACTACTATATTAACTGAACAAAAAAATATAAAAATAAAATGCAATACTATCTTTAACTCTGCAAGTTTGTACTTATCTCAGTTTGTAATGCAGTTGATTGTAGGTATAAAGCAGCCAGACAAACAGCTATTGCTGAAATGATTTCAAAGATATATGACTCACACTTATAACTACAGAGTAAACTTCTAGGCTAAGAGTCAACACTGAATAAGAATTAATTGGAACAACAGTAACCCCCACTACTTGCAGAGAGAGAGAGAGAGAGACATCACAATATTCAATGAAAGAAATAACAGAATTGCAGACAGACCACTATATTCACTGAACAAATAAATATAAAAATAAAATGCAATACCATCTTTAACACTACAAGTTTGTACTTATCCCAGTTTGTGATACAATTGATTGCAGGTATAAAGCAACCAGCTTGACAGTTATTTCTGAAATGATTTTAAAGATATACGACTAACACTTATAACCACAGAGTAAACCTCTAGGCTAAGAGTTAGCACTGAATATGAATGAAGTGGAACAACAGTAACCTCCACTACTTGCAGAGAGAGAGAGAGAGACAGATCTAAATATTCAATGAAAGAACTATCAGAATTGCAGACAGTCCACTATATTCACTGAAAAAATAAATATAAAAATAAAATGCAATGCTATCTTTAACACTGCAAGTTTGTACTTATCCCAGCTTGTAATGCAGTTGATATATTTTATTTTTATTTTATTTTTTATTTTACATTTCTTGATCGGGATAGTCCGACTGGATGCATGTCCATTTTCAATGGAGGGCCGGGGAGAAAAGCTCCAAGGGTAAGCAGATACAGCATTACATAATACCAGCATTACATATTACAAACAGACTATTTACAGTGATTACATAAGTAAGCAAGTTAAACAAGTTCCACAGGTTAGAGTTAATCCCGAGCGTAAGTCAGGATTAAATTAAATTACACAGTAATCTGGTTAACAGATTTTTACACATTCTGGAGAGAGTTAGCCAGGCTTGATACATTGACATAGCCAGTTAAGTGCCAAATGTTGTTTGAGTCTAATTTTAAATTGACCTAAGGTAGAAAGAAAGGTAATATCAGCTGGAAGCGAGTTCCAGGGTCTACTTACAGAGTTTGCAAAGAGAGAGTCACCGGCTATGTTATTAATTTTGTTAGTCTGAATTAGTAGTTTGTTAGAGGATCAAAGCGGTCTAGGATTGTTATATGGGGTGATAATATTTTTAAGTGCAGGAGTATTGTCCAGATTATAGAGGATTTTATTGTAGGTATACAAGAGAGAGAGTGAAAGAGTAATACACCGCCATTTAGCATTGCTTAGCACATGCAGCATCATACAAAAATTCTTTAAAGAAAATAAAAATTTGGGAGCTAGGACAGGGGTGAAATGGGGGTGCAAGCAGGGGGAAAAGCATAGAGAAAGTGGCAGGTAGGTATGTGCAGGAAGGGTGTAGAAAGGAAGCATAGTTATCCATTTCTTCAATAGCAACAACTGTGCACTTGAAACGATTTTTAGCTGAATTTGGACAGTCACCCTGATGGAGAGGGGTGATGACAACATAAGTGTGTTGTCAAGCCAGTCAGACCAAATTGTGTCCAGTAAACACATCTGCAAAGTGATGAGCTATGTATGGGACAATACTTATTTTTTTTGATAGCTGCCTTTTTTTTTCTGGCGAGAGTGGAATGTTGGTGAAGGGGCATAGGTATGTTTGGGGAAGGTAAGTTGGGAAGGTGAGAAAGCTTTTGCAGACAGACAAGACAGACAAGACAGTAGATAGGGTTGGTGTGGGACCCAAGAGGGGGCTGAACACCTTGGTTGTGGAGGGGGTTGGGGAATCCCAGTCCCATGGATTTCAGACACAGTAGCAGTGTGACTCAAGTCTTCACCCATGGGCTGTCAGCACTGGAACTTCACTGAAACTGTGGAGGCAGTGTTTAATGCTGGAGCCTGGGGTCAGACTGCCTGACCAGGACCTGGGGAGGCAGTGGTTGATGCTGGTGCCTAGGGACCATACTGCCTGACCAGGATGGACAACATGCTCACCATCTTGTGTAGGCATGCACCAGCAGTTTGGCACAGAAGCCTATGTACCATGTTTAGCAGTTGGTCTTGGGTAACGAATGCACCCCCTTCACCTCCACTCCCAGAGGGGAGCACACCCCCAGCCTGTGGGCTGGAACTGCCTGATAGAGCAGTTGTGCAGGGGAAGCATAGGGCATGCCACCAGGCTGCTACCCAGACTGGGCCCTGTGTTTTGGCTGGAGGAGCCAAGGTAGGTAGATCACCGGAAACTGACCTACCTTGTCATGCTATGGTCAATGAAAAATGAACATACTGAATATATGAACATATGAAAAATAAACATGACCCAAACACATATAATTGATAACATCAGAGAAAACAATGAGTAATGGAAACAAATTGAAAATAATATAATGAGGAACACAACAATAAATAATGTAAATGGATTTTTTTAACAGCAAAGAAAATATTAAATTATAAATAAAGCTAGCACAAGAGGTAATAACAAATAATATGATAATGTCAAATAATAATAAATATATTAATTAAATAAATAAAAGAAGAGAACGGCGGAATCAGAGAAAAAAGGACCATTAGTAAGTTCACAGATAATATAACTAAACAGACTACAACTACATACTTCTAGATATGTTAGGTTTCACTTGTGAGACCACTGACTCCTATGCCATTTATTATTTGAAATACTACCCTGTTCCCTACACATACACACTATAGTACAGATAATAATGCATCCAGCAATCATTCAATGTTGCTTATATTGTATAAATGATGTTCCACATACATACCTCTGAACATCTTACCATGGGGCATTATGGGCAAAGCCAGATATAATGGCGGTACAAAGGCACAATGACAGGGAACAATCTTACATAGTGTGCTCATACAATAGTAGCAAGGTGTTCTGATAACCGATTTACCATTAACTAGATGTCATATATCTGCAAATCAGAGAACCAGACATATGGGGCAATATTCAGTACATTCTGCAAAAATTGTGTCAGTTGAGAAGTATGTTCATGTACACTGATTACACTTGACAGCTGGACATTTCTCAGTTGGCTGGTGTCAGATTAGAAAGCACAAACAGTGACTACATGAATACCGAACATTTTATATGGAAAAATAAATTATCAGAGCATTGACTCCTTTTACACTTTATTGATTCATGTTGTTTCAAATCTTGCATTAACACACATGCATAGCTGTGTAAGAGTTCCGTTAACTTACACTTTTACCCTATTCATTTATTGACTGCAACCTACAGCATATAACAAACAAAATGAGCAGAACACAACACTGACTCATAACCTGGGTATTGCACAGAATTTATTTCTGGCATACTAAAACACTATTGAGTACTGCACAGCTCTCAGTTGGCTGGTGTCAGATTAGAACCCACAAACAGTGATTACAGGAATACAGAACATTTTATTTGAAAAAAAATAATTATCAGAGCATGATCTCCTTTAACACTTTATTGATTCATGTTGTTTCAAATCTTGCATTTACACACATGAATAGTTACCTATGTCTTTTGTTAGCTTAGACATTTAACTTATTTATTGAGAGCAATCTACAACATATTTCAGACAATGAGTAGACCACAACATTGACTCTTAATCTGGGTAAACCACAACATTAACTAATGGTTAGAAGATATGATTACAGGAATACAGAACATTTTATTTGAAAAAAATAATTATCAGAGCATGATCTCCTTTAACACTTTATTGATTCATGTTGTTTCAAATCTTGCATTTACACACATGAATAGTTACCTATGTCTTTTGTTAGCTTAGACATTTAACTTATTTATTGAGAGCAATCTACAACATATTTCAGACAATGAGCAGACCACAACATTGACTCTTAATCTGGGTAAACCACAACATTAACTAATGGTTAGAAGATATGATTACAGGAATACAGAACATTTTATTTGAAAAAAATAATTATCAGAGCATGATCTCCTTTAACACTTTATTGATTCATGTTGTTTCAAATCTTGCATTTACACACATGAATAGTTACCTATGTCTTCTGTTAGCTTAGACATTTAACTTATTTATTGAGTGCAATCTACAACATATTTCAGACAATGAGCGGACCACAACATTGACTCTTAATCTGGGTAGACCACAACATTAAATAATGGTTGGAAGATATGCTACACATTACTCCATGCTTGCTTGCTTTCACTTGTTTTACCAGTTCAGACATGCACTGATACATTGATAAAACTCTGTGATATCCCAGGTATTTCATACATGACTGTTAAGACTGCAATATCTGTATTTATTTTATTATTAAGTTATGCATTAAGTTATTACTTTATTGATTTTCTTACATACGACACACTTGCCTCATCCTTGTCAAACTTCTTGCATGGTACTGGACATTGCAAGTCCTCTGTTCTGCAGCTGTGGTAAGAGAAGGAAACCATTATGCATACCAGTTTTGCCACGACTCAGCATGTATATTTACAAATTGCTAGAAAACATACTTATATATCTGTGGGGTGACTCCATCCCTTGCTTCTTGGATCCAGGTATCCAAAGTTCCCCTCTTCCTATGATACAGGTCATCATAATGACAATGACACTGCTCACCAGTGTGGGGGATACCAGTTTCACTGACCAAGTCATGGCCAAACTACCACAGACCTCAGACTTGCACTCTGAGCCCTGGTAGTCATCCTGGAGCAGCCAGGGTTCATAGCTTTCTGTCAGGAGTCCAGTGAAAACCCTGGAGTCCTGCATACCCCACCTTTGTGCCCTTAACTGTACACTTTCCCCCATGACAACTGCCATACCCACAGTCAAGGTCAGGCTCCAAGGAATAATGTGAAATTCCTGCCTCTTGCTCTTTAAATAGGCTTTATTCCCACTCTTGCATGTCATATTGTAACTTTTAAAAACATGCCACTTCACTTAGCATCATGCAAACTCACACAATCCATGTTTAAGTGAAGCTTAGCATTGTGCAGCTTTTCTAAATGTAACAATTATTTAATTGAAAATCAACTGATGTTTCAGTCACCTGGCAGAGTTTCACAGGACTATATGTAAGAGGTATTACTGTCCAGGAATCAAAGCTGGGAACTTCTACACTATAGGTCATAACTCAACCTATCCAGCCACTGAGATAGTAAAGGGAACTACTATATCTTCAGATATACTGCAAAGGTGCCTGTAAGCATAGCACAGCTTCATTGTGTGGGTTTCCACACTACTAAGCACTACAAAACTACAACAATTGAATGCATCTGGTTTCTATTTTTAGCTGTCTAGTAGATGTCTAATGCATAAGTATGCTATGCTAAGCATAGCTAAATAACATGGCACATTTCGCAAATAAGCACATAAAAATAAAAAATTTGAAATTGAACACATCCAGTTTCTATTTTTAGATGTCTGGCAGATGACTAATGCATGAGTGCACAGTGCTGAGCATAGCTAAATAATGCAGTGCATCATACAAACAAGCACATAAAAAAAAAATAAAATTGAATGCATCCGGTTTCTATTTTTAGATGTGTAGCGGATGTTTGATGTATGGGTGTGCAATGATAAGCATAGCTAAATAATGCACCACACCATGCAAACACATAAATGTAAAAAAAAAAAGTAAATTCAATTTAATGAAATAAAATGTGTTGTAGGTCAAGGTTAATGGGCTGAAAGGTATGTGGCTGTGCCATCAGTCTTACATGGATTCAAAATCCATGCTGTTGTGACCTCCCTTAGACACGAAACATAAATAATTTGTATGGTGAGCTGCTGAGGAGAACCGTGGCCATGTACATGGATTCATTACATGTAGGATCTACATGGAGCCTACACAGACTTTATTGAATCCTGGGGAATGTTTTGGCAGGTGGGCAAGCTCTCCTGCACCCGCCTCACCCCTGATAATTATATATACCAACTTTGAGGTTGCAAAACAGAGGGGGAAGGGTATAACTCTTGATTTAGTATAACTTCAGATTTGTTGATATTTTGTCTTAAGGTATAAGATTAGATAAATTTAAGTAGACCCATATATATAGCTATCTATCTATAAATCTATAAATCTATAAATATATATATATATATATATATATATATATATATATATATATATATACATATTGCTGATCATGAGCACATGGTGTTATGATTAGTTTTTAACTATAACAAAGTGCATTGTGGTTTACCATTCATTGAGGAAAACTTGTTTAGCAGAAAAGACCTAGTTTGCTCTGCTTTTGGATTCATTGTTCTTCTTCCATTAAATGTTTTGAAGTTATTTGAAAATTTTATGGTGATGGCTTTGATTGTTGGTGTATTTCTTCATTGCTCGAGCACTGTCAGCCATGTGCATCATTGCGGCCTTTGTTGTATATAACTATCTCTTTATATGGTTGTTGAAGCAACTGTAGCCATCTCTCTTGATTTAGCATCACTTTCTCAACTTCTTCAAGAGTTTTGTTTGGCTGGCACAGATTTTCTCCCTGACAATCCATCCATCATTTACAGGACATCCTGATTTCCTATTATCTTCTTCTTATATCTCTAAAATCTTCTTCATCAAATTCTGTTCTTATTTTGTACACATGTGCCCAGAATTCTGTAATCTGCTCACTTTTGCCTTCTCTGCAATTGAATCAACTTTGGCTTTGACTACAGTGCCCTTCATTTGTCCCACAATGTGCATCAGGCACTTCTATCCCCATCATCTCTAGTTTCCTGAACTATTCTGTCTTTACTGCCCAGAGTTCTGTAACATACAGTAGTACTGGATGTATGACTATTATGTACACCTAACTTTTCACCTTATTTGGCATTCTTCTGTCATACACTACCACTGGCACTGTATGTCCGCTGACTGTAGCCACTCTGATTCTAACTTTGTCCTCCTCATTCAGACTGCCCTTCTCCTCAACTACCCCTCCCAGATACTTGAAGCTGTTAATCTCTTCTGCTATTTTCTCTTCTATCTCATTTTCACATTCTTCTGATTTACCTCATTGGCTGTGATGACAACTGTCTTGTTTGTACTCAGTTTCTTCCCATGTACCATCAGATTTGCATTCCATTCCCATATCATGTGCAAGCGTTACTGTCCCAAGACTGCTTGTAATACCACATCACCTGCATACAGCAACTTTGTAGATCTGTCACCTCCAACCTGTTTTCTAATGTAGTCCTCAAAAGCATGAACAGCAGTTGGTTCAGAGATGAACCCAGAACCATATTCACTACTTAACACACTTGGGGCATTGTGTCCTTGTACATAGCCTGCATTAATAAAGTCAGTGTTTCTAGGACTTTAAACCATTGCAAGACTGCCTAAATCAGTTGTTTTGGAGCCTTGTCATATACATTCACCAAGTCTTGGAATGCCTATGTTGGACTCTTTCATCATTTCCAGCTTCATCTCCACTCTCTGTCTCACTGCAAGCACTGTGTTGATTGTGCTGCATCCATGCATCCAGAACTGAATCAAAACTACTCATCTCCCATCTCATTCTCTACCCTGCCTCTCTCACTCTCTCTCTCTCTCTCTCTCTATATATATATATATATATATATATATATATATATATGTATGTGTATATATATATATATATATATATATATATATATATATATATATAGATATATAGATAGATAGATACATACACACACACACACACACACACACACACACACACACACAGACACACACACACACACACACACACACACACACACACACACGTGTGTGTATTAATTTATCAATTGCCCTCTCCAGCACATTCATAAAGTTCGACAGAAGTTTGATACTACTATACCACCCAAAGTTGTGAATGTTCTAGTACACTACCAGTTGAACATATACTTTTCTTCCACAATGTTATGAGTACCCTTAGAAGCCATATATCCCCTGACTCACCCAACATCTTGATTGCATATACTGAGAACTCATCTGATCCTGCAAATTTCCCTGATTTAATTTTCCTTAGTGCTGGTCTTACTTTCTTCTATAGAGGTTTCTTCCTCCTTTTATCATTGTAGACTGTGCATAGAATTTTCTATATAAATGGTTACAAACAGTAAAAGGTCCTTTAATGTGCTGTATGTCAGTCATAAACCTTCTCTAAGAAGATAGTATGATATAGAGGAGAGAGAGAGAGAGAGAGAGAGACTGTATCCATTGGCTATAAGACAAGCCCTGAAGGAATTGATTTTCCTTGTGTGGAATCTTTGTACCTTCAAATTTTTGCCAGATGTGACGTCCCAGCACTAGCTCAGTAATCAAGGAGCCTCAGTCCTCACCACTGGCACTGGGAGGATGACAAGGACACACACAGTAAAGTGTAATTTCCCTTACGAGCACACAGAGATCACAGTCAGTCTGGGGTTTAAAACTTAAAAACATTCTAAACAACACATTTTGACTGTATTATAATTTAAGCAATTAGAATCAGAAAATTTAGAAATAGCAGTTACAGCTTTACCATGGAGTAAGGGGGTCAGGAACCATATCCAAAGCCCTTGGTCAACATACTGTTTGCATACTCATTCAAACATATAAATGAAACTATCAAAATTATCCCCCTCTGTAAATTGTGGAAGACATTTACTGACCTTTGTCACTTCTGGGGTTCAGTTACTCCCCTCCCCATTACTTCAATGACCCTGGCGAAGAGTCAGCATCATCTCCTCTGCCTCTTATTCTCCTCAGCTTCCAGACATCGCAGTTTCTCATTTTCATCAGCTACCACACATCTAATTCTTTCTGCTTCTTTTGTTTCCAAATGCTTGATATCTAGTTTTAGTTTCTTTAACTCCAGAAGGATTTTTAAATCCTCTTTGGAAAGATTGAACTGTCCATTTTCTGAGAGTTGCACATCTCCAAGGACAGCCTGATTGCTGGTCTGTGATGCAGCTGTGCCCAAGGCTACAATAGTTTCTGCTTTAGTCAAGTTAGAATGCACCAGTCCTTTAGCTTGGCACATCTCAGCCAAATGGCTCCTTGACAGCTTGCCATACTCCTCTGCTGACATGTTTGCCTGCTCTCACTAACTAAGCTAACAAACAAAAAATAAATAAATAAAACAATTGTGATATGAAACTCTGAATGTTTACTGTGTGGCTGATGGAGAGTACAAACACCTTCCTTAGTGACCACTGTTGACAGGCTACAGCAATTCAATATCCACACCACTAAATTCTAATATGTGGATATCCCATGACTATAAGTCAATTAATATGTGATGTGGATATCCCGCCACTGCCATCAATTAATGTGTGATGCCCCAGCACTGGCCCAGTAATCAAGGAGCCTCAAACCTCACCACTGGCAACAGTGACAGTAAGGAATGTACATACTGGGAAGATGACAAGTACACACACAGTAAAGTGCAAATTCACTTAAAAGTACACAGAGATCACAGTCAGTCTGCGGCTGGCATATTCTTCTTTCTCCAGATCCATAATAGGAATCCCCACTGGCACAGCTATAGAGTTAAGATCTCAGCTGTGTGGCCAAACCAAGATCTGCAGTACCTTCACTGTCCAACCAGTGCTTCGTGCCCTGCCCAATTACCTGACACCACCCTCTTTGAAATTTGATTTGTAAATAAACACGCACACCCACACACTCCTGGGAAAGGCTGGCAAAGGTTTACTAGCTATGCCTCCTTCTGCCCAGACTATAAGGTAGTTCCAACTGACACCAGTCACTCTTTATCAGCTACTTTAAAGCCCTTAAAAGGGGGTGTCCAATCCTACTGTGTAATGTTACTATTAATCCAAATAGTAGTTTGACCAAGCACCAGGCTATTAGGAATGGCCTGTACAGTGTCACCAAATTGATATGCAAGTACTCACAGAGCTTAAATATTTCTCACAAATATCATCCACAAAGATATGTTTAAATATATTTAATAATAAATAATGAAAGAACAAGACAATACTCAGTAAGTAATCATTTACATCACAGTTCAAAATTACAGGAAAAAATTAAAACAACATTGCAGGACATTCTTAAATAAATAAATAAATAAAACAGCTAATTCCCTAAAATTTACTTACAGAACAACAAGCAGGCAGAAATGGTGAGTGGATGTTCTTGTTAGATCAAAGATGAAATACAAAATGCCCACACTCTCTCTCAGAGAGTTCTTAAATTAGTATAAAATATTACTGCTGGCTTAGCTTGGATCACTTTTTGTCACATGACTTTAGTTCCCAAGCTAAACTCCCATTGTCAGAAACTACCAACATTTTAACATCTCCCTGTCAAAAATACATATCTCTTAGATCTTTGCAACAACTGGAAGACATAAAACAATAAAACACTTACAAAACAATGGAGAAGGCACCCTAGTTCTAGACATTTTGTCTCCTTGCCACATTGAAACTAACATTTATAGCACAATCATGAAACAATTTAATTTTAATTATTTTCTAGAAGTTTTGCAAGTTAACCCTCTGTTTTAGTTCCCACTGTTAAAATATATACATCTACACATGTACAATAGTTTATATACATTTTTGTTCTAATCCAGCAGGGTACACTGTGGTCATACATCTAGGCTCAGTACTGTACAAACCCTGTTCAACACACACTTCTGTACAAGCAGTTTAATATACACATAACATACAGTTCTAATACATTTGTAAGACAAGTATATGAATCATGTCAATATTCATAAATGGCATATGATTGCTTACAAAACCCTTAGCTACCTGGGCTGGTAGTATTTTCTTTTGTCACACTTCTTCCCCCCAAAACTCAAGCTAGTTTTTCAAATGATCCTTGAGAAATGTTGCTTGAGTGGGTGAGCCCATCTGGGAATAACGTACCCATTCCCTGTCTTGAGATTCCAGATGTCTTGGCATTGTTGACCCCAGTACAGTGCTGCACTGCTCCATCACATAACTGCAACCCTAGGCTAAACCACAGTAACTTGGCATTTTGCTGGCTGGCTCAATCTAGCCATGTTAAGGGATTGTGGTCTGTGACTACATTCAATTTCCTTCCATACAGATATGGTTGAAGTTTCTGCAGTCCTCACACTATGGTTAGACATTCCTTTTTTACAGCTGCATAGCATTCCTCCTTGGGTTGGAGCCTATTGGTGAGATATACCACTGGGTGCTCTTCTCCCTTTGAGGAAACCTGGCTAAGTACAACCCCCACCCTATGGTTTGAAGCATCCACCTTCACAACAAATTATTTGATGTAATCTGGACTGGCTAACACAGAGGGTCCTCCCAAATCTCCTTTAAGCTTCTGGAATCCCTGCTCACATGATGGTGTCCACACTACCTTATCTGGCCTGATTTTCCTTGTCAGCTCTGTGAGGGGATCAGCTATGGTACTATAACTGGGGACACACTTTATGTAGTACCCTGCTGTCTCTAAATATGCCCTCACCTACTTTTTGGTAACAGGGGGAGGCCATGCCTGAATGGCTTCCACTTTGGCAGGGTCTGACTTGATCTTACCACTCTCCACTCTATGTCCCAGGTAAGAGACCTCTGCCATACCCACCTGACATTTGCTGGGCTTAATGGTCAACCCCGCCCTCTGTAGTCTGCCCAGCACCTCCCTGACATGCTAAAGGTGATCTTGCCAGGAATGGCTATAGATGACATATCATCCAAATAAGCTCCTGCTCCTGTTAGGATATGATCTACCAGCCTCTGTAAGTCACTGTGGCATTTTTCATCCCAAAGGGCATCTTCATGAACTCATAAAACCTGAAAGGATTCACAAAGGCTGATTTCTCTCTGTAGCACTGGGAATCAAGGGCACCTGCCAGTAACCCTTGGTAAGATCAGTAGTGATAAGATACTTAGCCCCATCCAACAGCTCTAGGGCTTCAGCTGTCCTAGGCATGGAGTAAGCATCTGACTCTGTGTGACTATTTAATTTCCCATAGTCCACACAGAACCTGGTGCTTTCATCCTTCTTTGGTACCAACACCACTGGGAGGCCCAGGGACTGCTGGACTCCTGGATTACCCCTAGTTCCAACATTTCCTGTATCTCCTCATTCCGAGTCTGTTTGACTCTCTCAGGCACCCTATAAAGGGCCTGCTTAATAGGCCTTTAAGGTCCTGTATCCACATGGTGCTGCACCAGGTGGGTGCACCCTGGTTTTCCCAGTGAACATGTCCCCAAACTCCTGCAACACTTCTCAGAGCTATTGGGACATTGCTACCCCTTCCACTGAGATGTTAGTCCAAGCCTTACTGAGGAGATGAGTCACCAGATCCCCACAGACTCCTCCTGCCATCCACTACAAATCCTCAGCACAAGGGCCTCCCTATCATGGTGAGATTTCATCATGTTAACATGGTACAATTTATGCCCCTGCCTCCTGCCTAGCAGTTCTACCATGTCATTAAAATCACTGACCTTCCTTACCACCTTGAAGAGTCCCTCCCAGGCTCCCTGAAGCTTGTTATGTCTGACAAGAATGAGAACCATTACCTGCTGCCCCACAGCATGCTCTCTAGCTTGAGCATTCCTGTCATACTAGACCTTTTTCTGCTGTTGGGCTTCTGCCAGGTTCTCCTGGGTCAAGCCCATGGACTCCCTGAGCCTTGTCCTGAAGTTTAGGACATATGCCACAACAGACTCCTTGTGGAATTCACACTCACCCTCCCACTCATTTTGAATCAAATCTAGAGGTACCCTCACCCTATGCCCATACAGCAACTTGAACAGTGAAAAATCTATGGATTCCTGGGGGACCTCTCTGTAGGCAAACAACAGATGGGACAAATATTTATCTCACACCCCCTTGAACTGGTCTGTAATGCCCGTAGCATGGTCTTTAGTGTAGAGTTTAACCTCTCAACCAGACCATTAGTCTGAGGATGGTATGAGGTGGTCTTTAGGTGCTTCACCCCACAGTGCCTCCACAGACAAGCCAGCAGGTCTGACATGAAATTGGCACCGCTGTCAGTCAGTATTTCCTTTGGAAAACCTACCCTGCTGAAAATCTCTAACAAAGCATTTGCCAACTTTTCTGCCTCAATGGTGGACAGAGCCACCATCTCAGGGTATCTGGTAGCATAATCTACTACCACTAGGATATACTTTTTCCCTGTGCAGCTTAGGGTACTCAGAGGCCACATAATATCCATAGCTACCCTCTGAAATGGCTCCTCAATCACAAGCAAAGGCTTCAAAGGAGCTTTCACTTTGTCTCCTGCCTTTACTACTGCTCACAGGTCCTGCAGTGCCCTGTTACATCTCTGGAAATACAAGACCAATAAAAGTTCTACATGATATGTCTCTTTGTACATTTTATGTCATAAGACCTGCAAAGGGAATATCATGGGCTATGGCTAAAAGTGACAGATGGTAGACTCTGGGCACTACCAACTGCTGTATTCTCTCATCCTCCAGCCCTCTTTCGGGGTCCACTCGCGATACAGTAACCCTTTGTCCCAGTATACAGATTCCCCCTTCCCTTGAGAATCAGGTGCCTCACTAGCTACCTCTCCTCAGGCCTTGTAATGTAGGGTCTGAGAGCTGAGCCTGTCTCAACTCTCTCTCTCTTGGTAACCCTTCCCAGCTCCCCTTCCACAAGAATTCTGGTATTCTCTGACAGAGGTGCCTCCCTGTCAGCCTGGGTACTACTACTCAGCTTTGCCCTTACAGTCACTCTTCCAAGGGAACATCAGTACCCACAAGCAGCTGTGACTCACCTTCAGTCTCACTGCTACAGGGTAGCTCCTGCCATGAAGTAACCACCTCACCAGTTCTGGCTGCAATTGTGCAGTCTGTCTGGGTCTTCCCCAAGCTACCAGACCCACATGCTTGTCTCCAAGCCTGACTGCATGTAACTGCATGCACACAAGGTACTGCATTATCAAACTCATTCTGCAGGAATATCCTTAAACACATCTACTTGCTGGCTTTCTTTTCCACCCTCCACCTCAAGGTGAACCCTAGCTATGGAATGGAGTCCCTCCTAAAGCTCTGACTGGAGAAGACCTCCTTAGCAAGTAGTGCTCCTCTTTAACCATTGCAGGCTTCACAATGGTTAGGTCAAAGGCTGTGTATCTCTCAGCAGTGGCCCTTTTCCTATCCACTAAGAAAGGATATAATCTCTTGTGGTAGTTTGGTACCCTTGATGTCTTGAGACAACTTAATGCTGGCATTCTATCATTCCCAGTTGCTGGCACTCCCACCTTTTGTTCCCCACCTTGCCTCGATGGACATTTATATTCTACATGGCTCCACTGGTTGCATTTAAAACATTTAACTCTTGGTCCTGGATATGTACCTGGACTAATGGCTTCCCCTGCTACTGGTGGACTATGTTGGGGTGGTCTAGGCTGCCCACCATGGGTTCAGTTAGACCCATGAATAGCACTGGGCATCCATTTCCTGTGCAGTGATGCCTTGCTTGCTAAGTACATATCTCCCTTTTTCTCAAATTAATTTGCTGTGTTACATTCTCTATCCACTAACTGACTCTCATGTCCTCAGGTGAAGTGCTAAAAGCCTGTTCCTTCAGAAAAATGTCTGTCAGCCCTTCAAAAGTGTTGACTTGACATCCACTCACCAAACTATGAAACTAAGTGCTTAGTTCAGCAATATATTCACACACACTTCCATTTGCCTTGCGTCTATGCTCACAAAACTTTTTCATGTAAGCTTCAGGTGTTAAAACATTCTATCAAACATTTTTTGACTGTATTATAATTTAGGCAATCAGTATAAGATAATTTAGAAATAGCAGTTATAGCTTTACCATTGAGTAAGGGGGTCAGGAACCATACGCAGAGCCTTGGTCAACATTATACTGTTTACATACTCTTTCAAACATATGAATGAAACTATCAAAATTATCCCTCTCTGTAAATTGTGGAAGAAATTTGCTGACCTTTGTTGCTTCTGGGGTTCAGTCACTCCCTTCTCCATTACCTCCATGACCCTGACAAACAGTCAGCATCTCCTTTTCATCTTCTCTCCCCGTCTCATTCTCCTTAGCTTCCAGACATCATGGTTTCTCATTTTCCTCAGCCTCCACACATCTCATTCTCTCTGCTGCTTCTATTTCCAAATGCTTGTCATCTAGTTCTAGTCTCTTTAACTCCAGATGGATTTTTAAATCCTCTTTGGAAATATTGAACTGTCCATTTTCTGAGAGTTGCACATCTCCAAGGCCAGCCTGGTTGTCCTCCTGATTGCTGGTCAGTGATGCAGCTGTGCCCAAGGCTATAATCCTTTCTGCTTTAGTCAGTTTAGCATGCACTCATCCTTTAGCTTGGCACATCTCAGCCAACTGGATCCTTGTCAGCTTGCCATACTCCTCTGCTGACATGCTTGCCTGCTCTCCTTGACTAACTAAGCTAACAAAACAAAAATAAAACAATTGTGATATGAAACTCTTAATGTTCACTGTGTAGATGATTGAGAGTGCAAACACCTCCCTTAGTGACCACTGTTCACAGGCTACAGGAATTCAATATCCATGCTACTGAATCCTAATATGTGGATATCCCACCACTATAAGTCAATTAATATGTGATGTAGATATCCTACCACTGCCACCAATTAATGTGTGATGCCCCAGCACTAGCCCAGTAATTAAGGAGCCTCAATCCTCACCACTGGCAAAAGTGGGAAACGTACACACTGGGAGTATGACAAGTACACACACAGTAAAGTGCAAATTCACTTAAAAGCACACAGAGATCACAGTCAGTCTGAGGCTGATTTCTTCCTCTTTCTCCAGATCCTCAATAAGACTCTCAACTGGCACCACTATAGGGTTGAGATCTTAGCTGTGTGGCCAAACCAAGATCTCCAGTACACTCTCTGCCCAACCAGTGCTTCTCGTCCTTGCCCAAGTAGCTGACACACATACTTTTTGAGATTTGATTTGTAAACAAACACATACACCCAAACACTCCTGGGAAAGGCTGGCACAGGTTTATTAGCTATGCACCATTCTGCCCAGACTATAAGGTAGTTCCAACTGCCACAAGTCACTCTTTATCAGCTACTTAAAGGCCCTTAAAAAGGGTGCCCAATCCTACTGTGTAATGTTACTATTAATCCAAATGGTAGTTTGATTAAGTACCAGGCTATTAGGAGTGGTCTGTACAGTGTCACCAAATAGATATGCAAGTAATCTAAGACCATAAATATCTCTAAACAGATCAGCCACAAATGAAAGTTTAAATATATTTAATAATAAATATGTCTCACAAATATGAGCCACAAAGATAGTTTTAAATATATTTAATAATAAATAGTAAAAGAAGAAGACAATACTCAGTAAGTAATCAGTTACATCAGAGTTCAAAATCACAGGAAATATGTAAAACAACATTGCAGGACAGTCTCAAATAAATAAAGAAAACATCCAAGCTATACTTTACTATATTCCTATTTGAAACTAAAAGAGTTACTATGCCCTAAAAACTTACAGAACA
>NC_056732.1:544480969-544520969 GCF_019279795.1 Protopterus annectens | reverse complement strand
AATAACCTACTCTTCTTAAGTATAAAAAGTGTAAAAATCAGACACTACCCCTGACTATTTATCCTTACCAAAAACATTATGCAGACCAGAGACAAGGCCTGGAGAGAGAGGTTAAATAACAACAACAACAACAAAAACTTTCAGTGATGCAGGCAACTCCATAATCAAGCTAAAAATAAACTACAACTGAATTATAAAAAATATCCAACAAATTCTGATCCTCTATTTACACATTACACAGTCCTGGCTCAAAAAAAAAATCTTTAGCCCTCTCAAATCTGTTCCCTCTTGAAATAGTGACTACATTTAATAAATACTTTATAAAGAGCATTGCTGCCCTCACCAACAGCACATCACCCTCCACTACACAAACCCATAACATATTAGCAACTGCGCCCTCCACTACCACATTAAACTCTGAAAAAAAAGAATCCAAACAATCCTTAGCCACAAATGCTAATGATTTTACCTTAAAACTTACAACAATATCTACTATAAAACTGCAATTTAAACTTAAACTTTGCTCCACAGCTGTCAACAACCTCCCACCTGAATACTTCAAGATGGCAGCAAAAGCCATAACTTAGACAATAACTACCTTAATCAATAGAACCATGCAGAAATCTTATGTCCCAGCCTTTTGAAAAAGATCATATGTCATCCCATTGCTAAAGGGAGGAAACTTTACAGAAGTATTTAACTTTTGTCCCATTGCAATTCTCTCGCCTCTCTCTAAAATCTTAGAAAAACATATCCACACTCAACTTTTTCACCATTTTCTCTCAGAACAGCTCTTAACCAGTACTCAGTATGGATTGTGTCCTGGCCATACTGCAACTGTTGCGCTATTATCTTTTTTAGATAATATAAACAAGAAAGGGACTCTGGCAAACTTATCTCTTCCATATTTCTGCATCTGCCCAAAGACTTTGATACCATCTCACATATCAAGCTCCTTCAACAACTGCTTCTTCTATGCCTATCCACTCCTTCACTTCAGTGGTTTAAAAGCTACCTAGCTGACAACAGTAAGCTGTTAGATAGCAACATACTTTCGCTCCTTATCTTGTCATTACCACTGGTGTACTGCAAGGCTCAACTCTTGGCCCCATTCTCTTAACCATGTTCATTACTGACCTCTAAGCTCTTCTAGGTAAGCATTACTTTTACAATATGCTGATGATTCAACACTGATATGCTCATCTGACACTCTGACACATCTTCTAGAAATCAAACAAGAAGGCTTTACCTCAGTTGAAAACTGGCATCACAATACACAATTATTATTCAACCCCCCCAAAAAAAACAAAACTACTCCTATTCCTCCCCAAAGCACATCAGAAGGAAATCTCCAGCTTCAAATTATTCTCACTTAACAATACAAAGATAGAAATTGCATCCCATACAAAACTGCTTGGGTTGACAATTAATGGCAACCTCAAATTTGAACCCCACATACAAAATAATATTAAAAAACTCACCAGAAACTTGGCATGCTTTATAGACAAAAACATTCTTACTAACTCTGTTAAAACCACCCTAGCACCCACTTACCTCCTTGTTTCACTCTTATATGGTGCCCCTATCCTTACCAACTTGCTGGTATCAGTTAAAACTAAACTTGAAATTTAGAAAAAAACTAAATCCACAGCAGCTTCCAAATAAAACTTGTAATCCACAAAATGAAGCAGCTTTTCAGGCAAAACAATAAAGCCCTAAGCAGAGCAAGCTAAGAAAATTGTGAAAAAACCCACAGACAGCTCAGCACTCTTCAGTTCACTTTATTCCACAGAAACACAGCACATTAATGCGCCACCATATGTTTTTGTTTTAAAAATCACTTCCTCAGATGTGGGCTGTTCAAACTACTAGTACTTTTATACCATTCACGTAATTGCATTGATTAGGTTAATGAATTAATTAAAAGGTTTATTTAGTTTAAAACCAAAAACTTTTCTTGTTGTAGCTCTCTGTGTTGCCACAATTCAAATACATTTATTATTACAATGTTTGATGAATAAATATATATGAATAAAAAATATGTTTGAAATAAAAAATCCTTAAAACACTTAACTACAAAAAATAAATTATAAAATTAAAATACTATTAGAAACACATTAATAGGACTCAATGGTTAAAATTACCAACTTGAGTATTTACTTTAAATGAACTTGATACTTCATCTAGTGGATAAATTGTGAAATTACAGGTATTATAAAAACTGCATTGTAAGCCAAAAGCAAATTGTATAGCATCACTCAGTTAAAAGACTGTTAAAAACAAGAAAAAATTAGGGAAAAATTAATTCAATACCTTTGATAAATGAGTGTAACACCTGTGTTTATAACATATTACAAACCCAACTTTTTAATAAAAGTATAAAAACAAAAAAGCTTAAACGACGACTGTAACTATTGGAAAACATGGGTGAAAACATGATAAAAATCAACATAAAGTGCAAATGCATATCACTGTTTTGCCTCTCTCGATTTTATTAATGGGGCTATGGAGATATGTTCATTGAGACCCGGTGGCTTGTTGGCCTCCAAAGTTATCTGCCACCATAATTCTCTGTACTCCAAACATTCCTCCCATAAACCCCCTCTGCCAATTTTTTCCACCCTTTCTACCACAAGAAATGTATAATATGCATTTTCACAGCTTTGTTTGTGTTTGTACAATGCATTAGTCTGTTTGTTTCTAGGTCATACATATGTTCGCATACCCTTCTCCTGAGCTTGCGCTCTGTCTTCCCTATATAGAATGCTTCACAGGTTTGACATTTTGCTAAATATACAAGCCCAAAGGAGTCACAATTATTAAACTCCTTGCCTTCCGGGTTGATTCCCCTGCTTTCCAAATACAGACTTTCTCCTTTGCTAACGTATGCACACTGTTGACATTGTCCACATTTGAATATTCCCTTCCTTTTTCTCCATGTTTGAACTTCTTGATTTGTACCATTTCCCAATAAAAGTCTTAAATTACTTGAATTCTTGTAAACTACTCTTAGCTTTTCATTCTTTAGTTTCTCTAAGTCAGTAAATGCTAACAATTTATTCCATTTCTTATCTATAGTTTGTCTTACCATTTTTGCACATGCATTATACTCCAAGATGAGTGCACTGCCCAAAATTGCCATTTGCCTTTTTTACTGGGCCTACCATATCAGATACCGATAATCCTAATATTGGCTTAAAGTCATTCGGTCTTCTTTCTGTCACTTCTGTCTCAATTTTGTTTATTATATCATCTGGGTATTTCCTCATCTTAAATATTTTCCTTAGTAAACTTTTTTCCATTTCAAAGTCTTTGTCTCTGGATGCCATCCTGCAGGCCCTAATATATTGTCCTTGAACTATATTTTTCTTGGAGTACAAAGGGTGAGCACTTTCAAAGTGCAAATAAGAGTTAGAATAGGTACTCTATCTATACACCCTGGAATTAAAACGTGAATTTTCCTTATATATTTCTATAGCCAAGTACTCCAACTTCTCATAATTTATTCTGTAGGTAAATTCAAGAAAATTAGTACTGTTGTTAATATATTCAATAGATTTTTCTATTTCTTCTTTTGGCCCTTCCCACAGGATACATATGTCATCCAGGAATCTTTTATAAAGTGACCATTTGTTACTGTATATTGAATTGGTTACCATCTTCTCTTCCCATTTGGCTAAGACCAAATTTGCATAGGTGGGTGCACAAGCGACACCCATCACTACTCCTTTCTTCTGGTGAAAAAATTCACCTTTGAAGTAAATGAAGTTGAACTTTAGAACCAAATCTATAAGCTTCATCACAACAGTACACTCATCATGGGTTAAAGTCTCATCTTCAAAAATTAGTTCTTCCAGGTATCTTAGTCCATCACTGTGGTGGATGCTTGAGAACAAATCTACAATGTCAATTGTTAGGAAACATAAATTCTCATTACATAGATCATGATTCAATGTCCTTAGAAGATCCCAAGAATCTCTCAAAATGTTGGTTCTCTTAAGCCACAGTTTCTTAAGCTTAACAGCCATGAATATGGCTAGGGGTAAAGTTTTGGAACCCTCAGCTGAAACTATTGGCCTCAAAGGGGGATCCATTCCATTCTTATGCATTTTGGGGATCCCAAAAATAGTAAGAATTTTAGGTTTGTCCACTTTTAAATATTCATATGTCTTTCTATCTAACAATCCATCTAAAAATAAACTTTCTAAGGTGATATCTATCCTTCTGTAACTAATATTTATTTCATTTTTTTAAACTGTGGAGTATTTATTAGGGTCTCTTGAGAGTTCATTCATTTTCCCCTCATAGTCAAAGCTGTTCATCAGTACTATTCCCCCACCTTTGCCCGGTTTCATAATTCTTAAGCCTGAATCCCCTCTTAATTCATCTAGGACACTGCTTTCAGCCTGGCTTAAGTTCCTTATATAGTGTATTTTTCCATACTTTTTTCTTATTTCATTCTCAAGTATATTCTCTAAATTGTTTATCTGAGGGTGCAATGGGGGTATGTATGTGTTTCTTTTTGGCAGATCTCCTGGTTCATAGTTTTTATTCTGATCAAATATAACCTGGAAGTTAATTTCCCTAGTAAAGGTTTTAACATCCATAATTATTTTTGTTAAATCTCCCCTTCTACTAGGAATAAACTTGGTTCCCTTTAATAAGAGACTAAAATGTTCTTTGTTTAAGGAAATATGACTAAAATTGTATATACTAAAATGTTCTAAAGTATATCTATAGGGGTTCATTTCGTCTTGCAAAATGGAAGTTTTTCCAAGTCGGGGAGGTTGGTACTGAGTTGTTCTAGTACCTCCCCCTCCCCCTTCTTCCTCCCCCCCGAACATTTGTGTACCTATATTGTTGTTCATAACCCTCCCTATTCCTTAGTCTCTCAGACCTATGCAAGGGGGGTATTCAGAGACATCATCTAAGTCCATAACTCACTCACTAACTACTGCATTATCAATATAGAATTATAGATAAGGAATGGAATACATTTTTAGCATTTACTGACTTAGAGAAACTAAAGAAAGAAAAGCTAAGAGTAGTTTACAAGAATTCAAGTAATTTAAAACATTTATTGGAAAATGGTACAAACCAAGAAGTTCAAAGATGGAGAAAAAGGAAGGGAACTTTCAAATGTGGACATTGTCAACAGTGTGCATACATTAGCAATGCAGAAAGTGTGTATTTGGAAAGTAGGGGAATCACCCTGGAAGGCAAGGATTTTAATAAGTGTGACTCCTTTGGGCTTGTATATTTAGCAAAATGTTAAACCTGTGAAGCATTCTATATAGGGAAGACAGAGTGCAAGCTCAGGAGAAGGGTATATGAACATATGTATGACCTAGAAACAAACAGACTAATGCATTGTACAAACACAAACAAAGCTGTGAAAATACATATTATACATTGTTTGTGGTAAAAAGGGTGGAAAAGAGTGGCAGGGTGGTTTATGGGAGGAATGTTAGGAGTACAGAGAATTATGGTGGCAGATAACTTTGGAGGCCAACAAGCCACCGTGTCTCAATGAACATATCTCCATAGCCCCATTATTAAAATTGAGAGCGGCAAAACTGTGATATGCATTTGCACTTTATGTTGAATTTTATCATGTTTTTACCCATGTTTTCTAATAGTTGCAGTTGTTGTTTAAGCTTTTTTTGTATCTGTACTTTTATTAAAAAGTTGGGTTTGTAATATGTTATAAACACAAGTGTTACACTCATTTATCAAAGGTATTGAATTTATTTTCCCTTTTTTTTTTTTTGTTTTTAACATTCTTTTAACTGAGTGATGCTGTACAATTTGCCTTTGGCTTACATTGCAGTTTTTATAATACCTGTAATTTCACAATTTATCCACTAGATAGAAGATCAAGTTAATTTAAATAAATATTCAAGTTGGCAATTTAACCACCGAGTCCTATTAATGAGTTTCTAATAGTATTTTAACTTTATAATTTATTCTTTGTAGTTAAGTGTTTTAAGGATTTTTTTATTTAAAACATATTATTATTCATACATATTTATTCATCAAACATTGTAATATTAAATGTGTTTTAATTGTGGCAACAGAGATACAACACACAAGTTTTTGGTTTTAAACTAAATTAACCTTTTAATTAATTAATTAATCTAATCAATGCAATTAAGTGAATGGTATAAAAGTACTAGTAGTTTGAACAGCCCACATCTGAGGAAGTGATTTTTAAAACAAAAGCATATGGTGGAGCGTTAAAGTGCTGTGTTTCTGTGGAATAATGTGAACTGAAGTGTGCTGAGCTGTCTGTGGGTTTTTTCACAATTTTCTAAGCTTTCCCTGCTCAGGACTTTATTGTTTTGCCTGAAAAGCTGCTTCATTTTGTGGATTATAAACTTGAAATGTGCTACAACAAGTTGCTAGATTTGTTGCCAATAAACAATACTATACATCACTGCAAGGCCCTTAAAAGTTTGAACTTGCTCAAACTACCCCACTATCTGGGCTTTGTACAACTAGCTACGGCCTACGACATCATTTGCAAACCCCATGTCTGTCCTACACTAAGCTCTTCTCTTCCTTGCTATCACCCAAACAGACCCCTTTGTTCTAATGATAAACAACTTCTCACCATCTGTAAACCTCAAACAGCAATTGGAAATGGCCCTTACTGCTACTCTGTTCCAAAAAATGGAACTGTATTCCACAGACTATTAGAACTGTAACCCACCATCCTTCCTTTAAGCATTTTCTGAAAGACTATTTATAAAACTCATGGACCCACTCATGCCATTTCCTGGTTAAATATCAATCTCATCTAATTTTCTACTTTTCTCTACCACTGTCTTTACAGATTATCTACCCATCACTACTTCCTCATCTTCACCTAGCTATCCTACCCATAACCTCTTCCTATCACCTCCTCCCTGTTCATACTAATCTATCCTAATCTCTCCTTTATAGTTACAATTAAACTAAATACATGGCTTTTACTTATTCCTACTGAGAACTGCCAAAAGACACTCTCCAGAATTGTATATAGTGATTTACTTTGCTTTTTCTCATTGTTCTCTTTATAACATATTTTTGTTATACCTCTGTGCCTTACAATATTGTTGATTATTTTCGAAATGTATAATTTTCTATTTTTTTATGTAATATCATTGAAAAAAATGTTCTCTGTTGAATGGAGCTTTTTTCCCTAGGCCTTCACAGAAAATGGGCTTGTGTGACCCAGTCAGCCTTTCCTAGTAAACAAATGTCAATAAATAAATAAATGACATATAAATGGGGGTCTGCATGCAAATCAGCTGTATGGGCTTTGCAAATGAAAGAGCTCATAATGGGTAATCAGTTCAGTAACTTATAAAGTGCTGGCACTATGTGGCAATGAATGCCAAGTTGGGATGCTGAGATTGTTGTGCACTTGAGTGGAATCATAGAAATAGCAGCAGTAGTAGCATAGCAAGAAATGTTTTTGGAACCACTAACAGAAACACTGCCTACAGTATTGCATGCCATAGTTACCCATGCCACCTCACATACCATCAGATCACAGACCAATGGACTGTAGACAGCTTTGGAATGGACTGGCATGCTGTAAAGGACCTAGTGAAACTGTGCCACTCACAAACAGAATCAGGGGTAGATACTTAATGTGCGCATTACTGTGGATACAAACATATGTGTTTCCTTAACTGTCTTAGGTACTGGGAACTTCCAAGGGCCTACATTGAATACATTAGGGACATCAATGGCATCATCCTCACTAAACTAAAAACATTTTCTCATCATTATACTGGAGCATAAAGAGGAGCATTTTGTGACACAACCCATTTCTCTGAGGTCCTGGGAACAACGGATTGCACACATATTGCTTTTAATGCCCCACCTGGTCCTAAACACCTGTAATACATTAATAGAAAAAGCTTCTATACACTGAACTAATGTCCTGGCAATTAGTTATAATGTGTTTATATATTATGTGGCAGTTGACATGATTGCTGCTGTGTTTTGTAGGTGATGCCAGATATTCCTTAAAGCCATTTTGATGACCCCAATAAGCACTGCTCTGATCATGCAGGAAATCATCATTACACTGTCCCATGCAGGGACAGGAAGCACAGTGGAACATGTATTTGGAAATTTGAGGGTATGTCTCTGATGTCTAGACAATTAAGGAGGTACTGGATAACAGTTTAGAAATAAATACCAACATAGGTATTATGTGTGCCATGTTCTGCAACATGGTATTTCAAAAACATATTAAACATCTTGGCAGGACCTTGCTTCTGGAACACAGGAGCAGGGTGGAGAGTCAGTGGAGGAATGAACAGCAGCAGCAGCTGTACCACTGCCAAGTCAGAACATCTGTAGTATATTCTATCACTGGCAAAGAGGCAGTGACTGGTTAACGTCTACTGGCTGTGACACACAGACAACAGAGATTAAGTGACTGTATGTTTTATCACACGAGGATATGCAGGGTACTGAACTCATTAGCAGTGCTCTGCATTAGACATCACCATACCCATACAGATTAGGGTTCAGCAGGGTATAGTCATCATCATTTGCACAGGTGAGGTGTGCAGTAGAAGGTGATTGTTTCACTGTATTATGGGAAAGATATATGGGAGGTAAGCACTGTAGTTTTTTACTCTCATTTTTTGGGTAATCAGTGTTCAAATCCTCCATCAAGGAGAAAACTAAGAGCTCTGTGTACCCCTATCTATATCTCCTGTATCTTCCACTTAGACATAAACAACAAGGAAAGGGGGGAGTGGATCTAGCCAAGTTTATGTTAATACACACACACACACACACACACACACACACACACACACACACACACACACACACACACACACACATATATATATAGCTGCTATATATAGCTATATCTATCACTCTATATCTATAGCTATCTATCTATATATATATATATATATATATATATATATATATATATATATATATATATTATATATATATATATATATATATATATATATATATATATATATTTATATTTCACATTCCTCTGTGTACTCATGGCAAATGCATTCAGCCCACTATGTCATGTTCCCATGTTCCCATATCTGGAACTCCACTGGCACAGACTAACAATGGTTAATGTGATATTGTGGCAGGAGTAGCAGTTCCTGTCCTTTCAAACCAAATCAATAACCTGGGAAAACTCTAGCCTCAGAGTGGGACATAAAAATCCCCCATCTCTATGCTGTTATTAAAAGTAACAGGATGTTCATGAGGTTACTGGCACCATTAAGAACACTAACTTAAGACACTGTCCTATAGGTGTAACTGTTCCTGCCCCAAGAAACATTCAACCAAGAGGTTTCAGTGGCCAAGGTAGAACACAGATCCAAATCTAGCATCTGCTACCCAATCCCAGCAGTACTGCTGCATCAAGTTGACTATTAAGTACAATGTATTTATTTATTTTGTATATAATTATTTGTTTTACTCTAGCACATGACTAGGTGAAGATAAAGAAGGGAAGTTCTCAGTGCCTACCTACTATTAAGTTGTCCTCAGCACCTCACCCTAGAATTAATGGATGGGAAGCTAACAGCTGCATGTACCCTGATCTGTATCTGAGACATAAGCAGTAAGGAAGGGAGGATAGAAGGTTAGCCATGTATATGTCACTATCCAGGAAAAATTGTGGCTCCAAAGCTGAACCTTACAGCCACCAGTGAAAAAACACTCAGTCTTCCTTTATATTACCTTCTAAAACTGCAGAAATGTCCACTTCCCAGCTGTCCTTGTGCTACCCACCTACAGGGGCTACTTCCTAATTTAACAGCACCAACAAGTCCCCATCCCGACACCACAACATTGTTGCCCCACTATTTTGAAAGTTTCAGCTTCTACTCAGCCTGCTGCAGTCACTTGAATGCTGGTAAGTTGTCAGGAACAAAGGCCTGCATTAAACAGGATGAGTCCTATTCTTCCCAATCCTTAAATACTCCCGCCCCATAACAAATCTCAAGTCATTCCATCCATACATCACTTCTTCTCTGGCTAGTTGTCATACTAATCCCTAACTCAAATCTTCCAAGCAGGCATTTTTGGACAAACAAGCCAGCCCTGTCTGTGGGTGGGTGGAGGGGACAAACCATCATTGTAAATCATTGTATTTAACACATCTATGATTTTAATCCTTGTAATTTGTTTTAGTTATACTTTACTGTTCAAGATACTCTTGCCACACAGCCCAGCTTGAGCATGAAAAAGGTTCTTGGACCAGTGTAGCCTCCCAGTTAACAAATGGAAAATAAATAAATAAATAGGTATCTTATTTAAGACCTTGCCATAGTCAGGAATGCTTTTTTTTCTTATTCTGATGCATTATATAGAGGATTTATTTCAGCCTATCTTCATCACCCTCAGCATGGGCACAGGCTCAAACTTTTACCTAATGAAATATGGACAAAGCCAAAAATAATGGTGGGGGGGCAAAGGTCCAAAAATAGGGAGGACAAATTTTAAATATTGCTCTTATAAATTTAGAATGTTGCTAAAATAAAAGGTTACTGCTTTAGCATGCATTTTTTAAAGAATATGAAGTATGAAACTCAAACGACTGTCATTATTTAGTGACTTAATTCCTCAATGATTTGTCATAAAACTGCACATTTTCTGAAGAACAATCCAAAAGTCTGCATCAAAAGTCTGGACATTCTGTGAAAATCTGGACAGCTGAGAGGTATGGGCACAGCCTTACAGCTAGATTAGTGACATGTCCCTCTTATTGTAAGTGTAACACACCCGTGATGCAAAGTGCTCACAAGCTACCTGTGACATCAAGACTGACCTGCTGGGCATTATTAATCACATATTCCACCTTGCAAAGAGAATACCGGCATCCTATTAAGCAGTTCACCCTATTTACTCAGTTGGAAAAGACTATTAGCTGTTCCAAGATAAATCTCAACATTTCTGTATGTAAATATTGTCATACTAATATCACTTCCACTTTGTCAGCTGGGAGAGTAAGTTTCTGGGACTAATTTTAAGAGCACCCACAAAAACATTTCTTTATCAGAAATATTTTTGTTTATTTATTTATTTATTTATTTATTTTTTTATTTTTTTTTGCTTTTTTAATGATTTTTAATTTTTAAGTGTTCTTTAAAGTATAAGCCACCCAGTGGTGTGAAATTTAGCTCTAGATGATTGCTACTATTAAAGTGACACCCCAACCCTATGTGCAAAAATGAGAAAAGGGGTTGTGGTTGGGTTGATGGCTTAAATATGCTGCTTCTTTTTTTCTGTTGTATCTGTCTTTATTGCTAAAGAGTCTAGGATTAAGCGCTTATGTAAATTTTGATTAGCGCATTATCTGAGTCTGTCCACTGGTAGTCAGGCTTCACTTATTACCCTGTCTCCACTGAAAGGATACTTGTGTATTGATAAGATTAATGTGTTTCAGGAAAAATAGTATTTTTATGATTATTATATAAATCTTCTCATTCTAAACTACATCACTGCTCTTCCTGCCTCAGTATGAGTGTCATGATGCTCTCATCAAATTATACTAGATGTGAAAATGTAAAGATAGTTTGTTCTAATGATCTTCGTTTTCATACTTAATTGAAGAAGATACTACATATAATGTTACTGGATGAAAAAACAAATTCTAATTATTATACACTTTAAATGGAGCCTGCAAAAACATCCCCAAGGATTATAGCTCTCAACCTCTTAGAACAAGAAATCTGGACAAAGCTGGACAAATAAAAGTGGGACAACAGCCCCAAAATAGGGACAGTTTTTACATACTGTTCTTACAAACTTAGAAAGTTGATAGAATAACAGGTTTTGCACTTAGCATGAATTTTTTTGAAGGGTATGAAGCCTGAAATTCAAATGTCTGTCGTTATTCTCTAACTTCAGTCTTCAATGATTTGCTACTGATTTGTCAGAAACCCACAATTTTATGAAAAACAGACAAAAATATGAAGCAAAAATCTGGGCATTCTGTGAGAATCTGTACAGTTCAGAGGTATGCCAATGATTCTTTTTAAATAAGAATATTATAAAGTGGAAAATAAAACAGAAGCATTCCCTTTCAGGTAAAACCAAAGTTTCAATCTGTGCAACCCCATGAGTTAATTAAAAGAATTCAGAAGTAGATGACAGACCACATCTTTAGACAGCTCTACAGGCAGTATTCTTTGTATTCTAAAATTAAAACCCTTTGGATGTCCCCTGACATGGTGAGTGTGGATTAGAGTGGCAGTGGCTACTACATTGCCAGTTCTGTTCTCCCATTAGAAAAGCTATGAAAATGCTGAAATGACTGCCTTTATTGTAATACAGCTTAGACCCAGTAAGTGGTCACACAATGCAATTCATATGGCTACCTGTAATGACCTCTGGCCTCTCTTGTTGCATTATATAGGATAAGGTCACATGTTATTGTTTACAAGATATTAAAGTTTATGGGATCTCACTTTGTATTCACAATGGGAATGGGTGGCTTATACATCCTTCCATAGGTGAGATGTTTCTATTGTATTAGCAGTTGCTGTTGTCAGTATTTCTCTATGTGTGATCTGGTTGTATGAACTTGATTTCTTGCACTGCTTAATGTTTCTACCCAAGTTAATACTCTCCACTTTATTCTCAATAGTTTGGTTTTGTTTAAAAGAAAAAAAACACTTTGAGAGAAGTTCTATTGTTACCACATTCTTATCTATAGGATTAATATAATAATTATCAGGCAACCTGATTATCAAAATTAAATAATTCCCCCCAGATAACATATTCTTCTTTCCTAATTACATTTTTGCAATTTTTCTAATTTATTTTATTTACCTTTTGATATGATCATGCTAACAGTTTATTTAGCTCTTAACCAATGTAATGAGTATTTATGATGGGCAAGATGTGAAGGGGGGTTTATAGTATAGTGCTGCTTATGCTGAGTCTTAGTTAAGGGTGATGGGTATCTGAGATGACAAATGCTATGTATTTAGTAAAAAAGAAAATCAGCAAAACTAGAGTCTTCACTGTGTAATAAATTAAATCACTTGTCATAGATGCTACACATTGAGATTTAATGTCCAAGGATCTGATTCATGTTATGTTAACTCATTGCATCCATGTGATGCCTCCAGGTGTATCAGCAGTTATCTCCTGCTGACGACTCTAGGTGTCAAATATTGCTTATTCATATTTACACCGATAATTCCAAAAAAACGTACTATGTGCAAGGTTTTAAAATATTTCATCTTAGAGCTTACACAATGGTAAACTCTACTACATTAATATTTGACCTCTGTCTAGTGCATGTAAATCGATATCGATTGTTGTTTTTTATGATATTAATTTATACAGATACAATTTTCACATTTTTCTAAGTATCTCCACAACCAAGTAACACAGCCAGACTCTTTAGCCTCAGCTAGATAAGTAAAATGCTGTTGACAGTATGTGTGTAACTTGAATGAATGCTGAGATATTTTAGGGTGTTTACAAAATATGACGAATGTAATAGTTACTGTGTTTACTGTGACTTATAAAATTTGGTTTAAGACCTAAAACATAAGGAATACTACCACTATAAAAATAGTTTGTGCTGAAGAGTTTACCATTTATACTTCTTTCATAATCCCTATGGTTCCAGAAATATTAACATTTGTTTGAAATGTGAGGACATAATTTGATTCTGTCAAAAGACTTAGGATCCGCCCATTGGAAGTTCAAACTTCCTGAGCTCTATTGAAGTGAATGAGTTAGATAAGTACCTCTGTATATTTATCAAAGTATCTTTCAAGATATATTTTTTAAGTAAGATTTTTTTAATGTATAGAGTGATGTAGTATAGCAGAGAAGAAGCACTGACAGTACTTTAGGTTTAGCTTTTTTGTGGGTCAGAGCATTGTTATAGTTTCAAAAAGGGAACAATGATCACACAGAGTGCATTTGTTTCATACTGTCAATGGTGGTTCCCATGTTGTGATCCAGAGTGACCTGTTCTAGAAAGGCCTGCATTCAGGTAGATGATTACACATAGGGACCAGGGCAAAGAAGGAGTCACTGTATTACAGTTCAAAGTGCAAGTTTTCCTTAAGACTACTGTCACAATAAAGATAAGTGTATAATGGTGTAGAAAGGGAAATTACCCTGAAATTACCCCAGCTACATGTGACATACCCACCATACACCAGTCCACCTACACTGCAGCTTGGTACTCATATCATCACTGATATTTGTGGCTTGCCTTTGTGGCCCCACCATACCGTCTGCCCCATGAAAAAAACAGACTTTTTTCATTTCTCTTTCCCATTTTGCTAATGCCAGCAAGTACATGAGCTGCTAATGGAACCTGGGTCAGCTAGGCTACATTGAGGATTTTACATCTCTATTCATATATTACAAAACAAGTTAGAAATAAGTTGTTTAAGTGAGAATGAAGATGTTGCTATGTTTACATATACTATAATACAATCATTTTAACAGTTCAGATTTTTTTTCCTAACTTAATTATGTTTTGTGATATGTCTCTTTAATAGCCAACTTTATTGGTCATGTGACTAATTTAAGCTATATAACTCTTAGTGAATGTATTGTCAAATCAGTTCTGATGAAGTGCGATGTAGGAAGGAAAGCGCTTAACTGATTTTTATAAAACTAGAGTTTTAGTAAACTGATTTTAATAAACTATGTGGTTTAGCTATAACTTTGCTGTCTGTAGACCATTCTTGCAGATCCTTGGTTGATTGTGTAGACTCTGACCAGGTTGAAATGTTGCGACCTGCTAGAGTGAGTCCTGAAATTCAGAGACTAAATGGCTGAAAGATCAGATTAACATATACTAAGTCTGAGATGCCATTTCTGAGAATATTCCCTTTTCTCTGAGGTATGTCGATCTCAGAGTTGGTATATATAAGTTCAGTGTGGGGTGCTTGAGATTAAGGACAAGAGTAATTTTAAAAATTCACTTTTTTTCTGTGTTTTTTTTTTTTTTTCAGCTTGTTGGCACTCGCCATTTTGAGTGCTGACATTTCAATAAGGAGCCCTCTGACCATTGTCTTTATCTTTCTGGCCTAATCATTTTTTCTAAATGCAAAGTCTCCTGCATTTTTTGGTTAGCTTGTAGAATTCAACAAAATTAAAATGGCTGTAGAACACTTTCAAAAAATAATAAACTACCAAGTAAAGCATTCATGGTGGTTACGGAAATACAAGGCTCCAACAAGCAATCATTGAGTTCACTCAAATAATTTATTGACACAGAGACCACTGACTTAGACAAGTGCTAAAACACACACACAAAAGAAAAGAGTACAATATTTTCATCACTTATGCATCTGGGACCTCTTCAGAATCTTATTATAATTACATCACTTCCCTTTTATACCTCATACCTACCTAGCTTGTAGAATATCTTCAAATTCAATGTGCTACAAAACTAGAAAATAAGGCAATTGATGTCGTATCTCTTGGAAGTTGCAATACTTTTATGAGAAGATTTTTTGTTTTGCTGATGATGTTCAGAACTGTGCTTTTTCATGACAAACAAGTAAAGAGGATAGACAACTTAATATAAAGTTGTACAACAAGCAGCAGTTTCTTATTATGATCATTTTACCCTTATTCATATTTCTCCATCTGCCAAGTTTACTTTTAAAACAGAAGCACAAATCTTAGTTATTTTAAAATCAACATTTTCCTGTAAATCTCCTTAGCAATACAGATTTTGGATTTAATAACATAATTCCTCAGCTTTATCCATGCCACTCTTACCATTCACCTTCCCAGGAAAGGACTCCTCTTTATCCCAACTAAAGACTAAGACAACTCTAATACTATGACCTGTCAAAGAAAAGATTATAAACTTCAGTTTTCACACAGAGCTGCTTGTTTGATAAATACAGGCTGCTGGTTGTTTGCCTTCTTAGCAATTACCTGTAGAACATCCATGAGACAAAATAAAATTGTGAAGATTAGTATGATTTTATCATTTCAGCCACTCAGTATGATTTTATCCAAGGCAGAAAAAAATTAAGGTAACTTAAAAATTGCTTCTCAACGAGAAAGCAGTAAGGATCACCCCCTAGCTACTATAATTTTGAGAAGGCTTTAATATACTAAATTCTCCTGTCCTCCTTTAAGAAGTTTTGATAATACTATTTTTTCCAAGATATACACTGATTGTGGACCTGAATTTGGCTTTGTAATAACTTTTGCCCTACCTCACAAAGGGCATCAGATAGTGATGTTTCTTATTACCTTTTTTAAATGCTCAGTCTTTGAGACTTTAAAATCACTCTATATTTTGCAAACAACGTTTGTTGCCTTTATCTATAAATTTAATTAGTGGTAAGATATCACCAATCTATTTAATTATTCACTTAATTTGGCTGCGTTTTAAGAATGCATAATGCTATGGCTCCTGAGAATATTCATAGCAGTATGGAGAGAAAGACCTATAGTGCCAATGTACAAAAACAAAGGGGACATCCACAACTGTGGGCAGTATAGAGGTATCCTATCACACTGCATTTAAGTTCTGGAGAGGATGACTGATAAACAAATATTCATAGTAGAAAGTAAGACAGGAGATGAGCAGTATGGATTCACATCAGGATGAAGTACAACTGACCCAATGTTTGCAGTGAGACAGATACTTGAGAAAAAGATAGACATGAGAAAGAGTCCAACTGAGTATTCCTAGACTTGGAGGAAGCGTACAACAAGGTCCCAAGAAAGCTGATGTGAGCAGTCTTGTGGTAGTTCAAAGTCCCAGAAACATTAGTAAAACTAGTATAAGTCATGTACAAGGACCCAATAACTCAAGTACAAACAGTGTTCAATCTCACAGAGGGGTTCCCAGTGGAAGTGGATATGCATCAGTGTTCATCTTTGAGCCACTGCTGTTCATACTGGTGATAGACTACATAAACAGGTCAGAGGGGGCAGATCAACAAAGTTGCTGTATGCAGACTATGTTGAATTACAGGTAGACTCTGAGCAAAAACTTCAGAAAAGGATAGGGAAATGGAATGCAAAACTGAAGGCACATGTGATGAAAGTAAGCACAGATAAGACAGTTGCAATGGCAACAAATTGGGTAAAGCAGAAGAAGATAAGAATTGAGACAGAAGGGAAGTTAGTGGAACAGGTTAATAGCTTCAAGTATCTGGGAAGAATGGTTAAAGAGAATGGAAGTCTGAATGAAAAGGCCAAAACTGGAATCAGTGGGGCTGCAGACAACTGGCATACAGTCTCATGTGTTGTGAATGACAGAAGAATGCCAAAGAAGCTGAAAAGTAAGGTTTACAAATGGTGTGACCAGTACTACTCTATAGTACATAAACCTGGGCAGTAAAGTCAGAGTAGTTGAGGAAGTTAGAGTTGATGGGGATGAAGTTCCTGAGATGGGTGGCAGGATACACACTGTGGGACAGCTAAAGCAATGAGTACATAATAGGAGAAGCCAAAGTACCTCTAGTTGCAGAAAAGGTCAAAAAGACCAGATTTCAGTGGTTCGGCCACATGTGCAGGAAGGCAGAAGACAATCTGGTGAATAAGATTTGGGACAGACAGGAAGAAGGCAAGAGAAAGCAAAGGCATTCAGCAAAGAGGTGGATGGATTGTGTGAGAGAAGACTGTGACAGTCAGGCGTGAATGTCGAAGAAGGTAGAAGAGAGGCATTGAATAGGGAGAGATGGAAACAAATGACAGAACACCTTGACTGACCCCATGTAGAAAATGGGAAAAAAGGAGGTTGATAATAACGATCATTCTGAACATACAAACACAAACATACACACACATACACAGACATGCATAGAATACTTATGGGCATCTGCAAATATACATTTACCAAATGATCCACAATACAAGAAGAGTATGCAAACGTTTATAACACTGCATAAGAAGAGCGACAACCTTAGTTGGGTTGGTTGTTTATGAGGAGAAGAAAGTTTTGTTCTCTTTCTCTGCTTCCTTTGTAATAACAAGCCTATGAAGTGACTCCTGCTGAAGATGGGTTTGTGCATTATATCCAAAGAAGTAATGCTCTATCCCAAGGAGTCAATTCGTCAAAGTTTTGTTGGGGGTGGAGGGGACAAAGATGCATGTCATTTTAACAGACAAAAAGGTGACTGAAGGTAACATTAAGGCTGCATGAATTCATTTTATGTCTTGGAAAGTGGGAGGGTGCTCATACCCTGTTTAACATGAGCAGAGTTTTCAGAAATTAAAACACTCAAACATTCAAGTGACCCCACTGCAAGAAAGCAAGCAAATGTTAGGGAAGCACATACTTTACAGCAGCATGAGTAACCAGATATAGTAACAGATCACAAAACCAGGAGTAGTGATTCTATTTCCTTATAGCCTAGAAGTTTAAATGAAATATTGCAGTATACGTTTAAAGCAGCAATGGATTTTATGGACTGATATAGTGCAAAGAAGTAAAATGGTGATAGGTAATACATATGCAGCTAAAGCTAATGACCTATGTTTTTGAGGACTTTTAAAAAAAATTATAAAGAGATAATAGAGAAAAGGGGTTAAAACATGACATAAGGAGACCTTAGTGTTAATGCTGAGTCCAGAACTGGAAAGGTTTTACTAGAAAAAGGAACAAAATGTTAGGCCCAGGAGAGTTTGAAGAGAAAAATTAAAGAACAAAATTTAGTACAGGTGGGCATGGACTATTGTAGTGCTGGAGAAGTAAAATAAGTTAAAAGAGTTACAGGGTCAAATATAAAGCGATACCAATAATGTGTCCTGTCAGATTAAGGAACTGTATATCTTAAAGGAAGTTGGAGTTAACAGTAGCACAGGCAGAAGCAGAATGCATTAGCATTAATGACTTTTGGTAGCTGCACGGGATAAGGAGTTTGAGGCATATATCATGGGCATATGAAGAGAAACATAGCTGGTGATGGATACCATAAGGGATAAAGATGGACAAATGTTCAGGTTGCCTATTCAAATAAGGGAGGCCTTTAAACTATATTTTGAAGACATATACCCAAAACACAAAGGGGTACATGTAAAAGGATGGTTTTAAATGCCATTGCATAGAAATGAAATAGGTGAAGAAGACCAGTCAAAGTTAAATACTCCTATTACATTAGAGGAGTTTAAGACAGCCATGCAGAACATAAAAACAGGAAAAGTACCAGATCTGGATGGATCACCCCCCCCCCCCCTCCACACACACACACACACACACACACACACACACACACACACACACACACACACACACACACACATTTTATAAGTGGAGAAAAAAAGAAGTAACACTTATCTTATTAGACAATTATATGTACATCTGGAGAACAGAAACAATCTTAGTGTCATAAAATATTCTAAAATTACTGTAACATTCAGGAAATGCAGATAAAATATAAGTAGTCAGTTATAGGCTGATTTCACCCTTGACTTTGGACATAAAACGTATGGTAAAAAAATAGCTTAAAAATGGAATGTATCTTACCTAAGATTTAAAAGTCAAAACAAAATGAATTTATTAAGGGCAGACAGAATATTAATAACTGGTTGAATTTGGCTATTTTCCCTAAAAACTAATAAGTAGGATATTGAGAACCAACATGATGGATATCATTACACTGAGGTAATTTTATTCAATATTAAAAAAAAAATTGATATGCTACATTTCGTCTTTCTTTTAGAAGTATCACTGAGAAGGTATGTTGAGGATTTACTCATTCAGTGGATTATGATGATTTATGATAAAACTACCTCTGGTGTTTTAATGAATGAAGGAATATTTACAGAAGGAAAAACATCTCAATGTACTAGGCAGAGATTCCCTTTATTACCAGGATTGTGTCTGTTAGTAGTTGAAAAGCTGGCTTTGTGAGTTTATGAAATATTTTAACACAAGCAAAGAAATGTTGGAAGGCCATATTTCTGTTGTACACTAATGACTGTGTGCTAATGACCACAAAGAAAAGAAGAAAAAAAAAAAAATCCATTACCAATAGTGATGGCTTTACTTGACAGATTTAGCAATGCGCTGAGATTGGACTGAACTGTAATAAAATAATGCTGGTCAGAACAGAAGAAAGAAAAGGATCAGGTACAGCTCATAATATACAGGGAGTACAGTTCTCCATCTGTAAAGGATTACAGCTGGCCTATATAAATGAAGGGATGGTTAAAAAAAACTTGAAGAATCTATAAGAAAATACATTAATTCATATAAAACTGAGATGGTAGAACACATACAAAAACCATCAGAATAAATCCTAATAAGATTATCATTTTTCCTTGAATTAAACATCATAAGACATTTCCTAATACAGCCTGAGCACTCTTTTTTAATTAGATTCAATTTCAGCTTGAAGACTATGGTTGAGAAGCGAGCCAACATACAATTGCAAGACAGAAACTCATAGCCCTATCCTCCAAGGAGTTTATGGGAGTTTGATACATGTAGAAAATGTTACAAGTATAAAGAAGAGAGATGGGGTAAATGGGGTAAGGTTTTAATATTGACTAGAAATTGTTTATTAAGTATGAGAGTAAATAGAAAGAGATGCTCAGGTGATATAACTAGAGGTGGAAGCAATTGCATTTTGCTCGCTTGAAAATATGTGCCTTAAGCTGGGTGAATTGTATTTTGTTTTGGGGGCTTTTAGAACAGATCCTGAGTTTATGATTGACTCCTGAAGAAACTTTGCTGTTAGTGGAAAGAAGCTTCAGATTGCAAGAGTATAAATAGCTGAAAGGCTACAACATTCTAATCTGATTTTGTTACCCTGTGCTTGTGATATTGTGGTAAGAGGATGAAGTATTACAAGTGAAATGGTATACTATTTTTTTACAAAACAAAAATGTAGAACTTTTAATTTAGTGACTATATTTATGATCTAATTTTTTATTCTGCAATTTCATATAATGCGTTTTTTGTTAGTCGTTGTTTTATTGCATTGTTCTATTCTAGCTCTGTTTTTGTGTTCCTAGTTTTTCTATCTCCTTCATTACATTTTTGTGGTCTGCATTTTTTATTCCTTTTGTTTTATTTCTGCTTTTCATTTTGTTTCAATTTTGAATCATTTAATTCATGTTTTTGTGATTATTTTTTTTTTAGTTTCACCCACACTGTTGTGATTTTTTGGCCATCAATTTATCACTTTTTACTTCAAAATACATTTTTCACATACTCGGGGCTTCATTAAGGGGCCTAATCTGAACCATACTGCTCGCACTACAAAGGATGGTCTCATTATTGTCTCATTTGCATGGGTCTGAATCACAGTTAACTACTATGATTTGCTAATCGGCATTTTCCATGGTAGTTAATTGTGGCAGCAGCATTGTGTAGCCCTAGGCATCTATTGCCCCGTCACTCTCACACACACACACACACACACACACACACACACACACACACACACACACACACACACACACACATGCCTTCAAGCACAAACACACATAAACACACAAACACACACACACACACACACACACACACACACACACACACACACACACACACACACACACATGATTCCTCCTGCATGCCACTAAGACTTCTGCATATTCAACGCCTGGTGTCTAGTGCTTCCCTCAGTCCTGATCTGCATATTTTAAAAGTACACTTTGGCACAAAAAATCAATTTTCCTGGTGCTTTAGTGGTCCCCTAACACCTGAGCCTCAAAGTGTTAAATTGCCATTATGGCAGAGTAGTAGTATTCCCTGGGTGATAGTGGTCCCCTCACTCAATGTTGTAGATTATTCTCTTCAATTTAGAGGTGTGTGGAGACATAACTGCCAACCCAGCCCCACCCCCCCCCACACACACACATGTGCACGCGTGCACACAAACACACTTTTAATCACTCAATCTCAATCACATTTATACATTCATCCATTCACACACACACACACACACACACACACACACACACACACACACACACACACACACACACACACACACACACACACACACACACACGTGCACACATGCACATTCTCACATGCAGTCCATTTCATTACACTTACATTTCTCCCAATGCTACCTTGATACTAAAATTCCTGTACTTACCTATTCCAAGACAGCCGTACAATGTCTTTTAATCATGTTCTCTACTGCAGCATGACAGGGTGGTCATGTTAATCTACATGACCAAGCAATTTCATGAATCACTTTTTTTGTAGATGTCTTCCTGGAGACAGTCCTGGGGTAGAGCACATGAACAATTAGCATATGCCTTTCTTCTGGCTGCCACATTTGCATGTAGCATAACCTTGGAGAAAGCCTGATGTGGTACTACAAGTCTTCGTGTTGAAGCACCATGTTAGGGCTGTCTCTGAGTTTAAAAAGGTGATTGAGGTAACCTTTATGAATTCCCCACATAGATAGATTTTCATTAGCTTGGTTTCAGTTTGCAATTGCACTGTTTTTATTGTTTCCTTCTGTACATGCCTTTGATCATCTCCTTTCCTTACATGTATTATTGCACTTTCCACCATTTTACTTTATCTATACTGTTGCCTACTGCTGGACTGTCTATCAAGCCTATCCTAGGTGTTATCATTTCATATGTTATACATATTATCCAGTTACCTTCTTCTGAAATAAGTCTACAGATATTAGAGAATCAACATTTTAATGAGTTATGAATGCCTTTTTTATTTTCTTTGACCTTTGTTTTATATTTTGCCTTCTTTTTCCACTCTGTACTGTTTTATACAAGTAGATTAAATACAAACCATTTCCTTTCATTCTTTATGTCACATCCATACCTCTCAACTGTTTTCATTTTTGCCTCATATTTTTGGTTTGTTCCTCACACAATTTCTATTTTTCTGGTAAATCAGTGAGGACTGAACTTATTAAATAATGACTGACATTTGGGCTTTAGATTTCGTATTCTTCAGAAAACCACGGTAATACACAATCTTTTATTCTAGCAACTTTCTAATTTTACAAAAGACATATTTTAAATTTGTCCCTATTTTTGGGCCTTTGTCCCCTCATTATTTTTGACTTTGCCCAGATTTCCTGTGCTAAGAGATTGAGAGGTATGATCACAATCAGAGGTCAATAACCCAAAAGATAAAGGGAGACATCTGTTGATTCCTTTCATATAAGTATTTCTAGAACCAGAGTAGCTACATCCTCCTGACTAAGAAACTCATTAACAAGATAGAAACTCATAATGTTAACAAAAACAAACTGAAAAAAAAAAACTGCTGGAACAATATAAACAATGCAAACAAAACAATACTAATTATCTTGGTTTCACAAAAACATTTAAATACCACATAAGGAGGGAAACCTATAAATATCAGTGTTTCAAGGTACTCACATAGCAAATGTAGAATAGATTTTATTGTTTCAAATACTGCATTTGCAAAAAGGGCACTAAATAGTGGTGATAAAGCTGAAAAGCTGACAGTTAGCATCTGCAATATATAAAGTACTTATTATTTTTCTGTGAATATATTATTCAGTTGTTCCTCAATATCAGTTTTCATGTAAATGAGTGCATGTATGTAATATCGCTGCATTGAGTTACTTTAGCTTACTCTGTATTAATATATACTTCTCAGAGGTACAGGCAAGCACAGGAGGTCTATGGCTGACCAAGTTTGCAGACTACTGCAAACTAGGGGCTATAATTGACTCTCCGGCTGAAACAGACATCCTCCAAAAGGGTCTCACGGAGACAGATACCTGGTTCAAAACCATGGCCTCAAGTTAAATTCCAAAAAGTGCATAATCATCCCTTTTGGAAAAAACAAAGTCCCCACAAACTACCACATAGGTGGTAGCCACCTAAATACGGAAGACATAATAAGGGATCTGGGGACCCAAGTAGATAGTAATCTCTCCTTTGATAATCACATTGCCAAAGCAGTTAGAAAATTCTTCTGTGTGGCCCACCTAATCACAAAAGGGTTTACATAAAGATCAAAAGTGGTCATTGTGCCCATCTATGTATCACTCATCAGACCCATCATAGAGTACAACACCCCATTTGGGATGTACCTTACAAGACACCTGCAACAGCTGGAAAGGCCACAGAAGTACCTCACCAAGAGGATCACTGGCCTCAAACAGATGCCCTATGCAGCTCAACTGAAGAAACTCCAGCTGTACTCGGTTGCATACCGCCTACTCAGAGGTGATCTATGCCTGACATACAAGGCCATGTCCAACCCAGAACTGATGGACATGCTCCACCTAAAGAAAACCATATCCCCTCAAGCCACAAGCTCTAGGGATCTAAACCTCACCACAACAATAAATAGGACATGCTGGAGGGATAGATTCCTGTCCCAGAGACTTCCCATGCTCTGGAACAAGATTCCAATCTACATTAGGCAGAGCTCCTCACTAACACTCTTCAAGAGAAACCTTTACTAGTGGAAGAGAAATAGAAAATTTACCCTGGGGATCAATTCAATGGCTCTGCTGGACAGAGGCACAGGGAACTAATCTAAGGGGGCGGCGAAAGCCAGCACAATTCCGGCTAGGCTTATAAATGCCTTCAGGCAGATAGCTTAGTACCTACCTATGAACCTATAAATATGCATGTTTATCTATAGTTTGTCCTTTGGCCTATATCATGACCTAAAAAGATCTCTGGACTTGTTCACTTTCTTGGTTAAAAAAATGTCAGTTAATAAATAAATAAATAAATACATACATACATACATACATACATACATACATACATAGATGCATACAAACAAACATACATATATACATACATGGGTCTACCTGACAACGTCGACAGCTCAGAACGCCGACACCGAGAACACCGACGCCAGAAGATCGACAATTGAGAAGACCGACGGATGAAAACACCGACGCTGAGAACACCGACATGGGAAAAGGCTGTGTAAGTATGCGGTAGTGACGGACGTTAGGGTGCGAGTAAGGTAAGTGCGATATTGACGGTCTGTAGGGATAGGGTGGGTTAAGTGAGTTAGGGTTAGCGGGTTAGGTAAGTGTGCGGTAGTGATAGTCTTTGGGTTAGCGGGTTAAGTGAGTTAGGGTTAGCGCGGGTTAGGTAAGTGTGCGGTAGTGATAGTCTTTGGGTTAGGGGTTAAGTGAGTTAGGGTTAGGGCTGGTTAGGTAAGTGTGTGATAGTGACGGACCTTAGGGTTAGGGTTTGGGTTAAGGTTGTAGATAGTTGTGTATGTGAGGTTTAGTGTGGGTTTGTAAGGATTTTGGTGTGCTTGTGTTGTGTGTGTGCTTTTTGGACAGGGGATTTGTTTTGTTTGTTGATTGTCATTATTATGGTGTGTTGGGCATGTGAGGTTTCGTGTTTGTGAACTGTCGGTTATGTGGTGTCAGTGATTTCGTTGTCGGGCATGTGAGGTTTCGTGTTTGTGAACTGTCGGTTATGTGCTGTCGGTAAACTGGTTGTCGATGTTGTGGCTTGTCGACCTTGTGAACTGTCGGTTATGTGGTGTCGGTAAACTGGTTGTCGATGTTGTGGCTTGTCGACCTTGTCAGGTAGACCCACGTACATACATAAAGAAATGGATAGATAGATAGATAGATAGATAGATAGATAGATAGATAGATAGATAGATAGATAGATAGATAGATAGATAAAATATATAAATAAACAAATACTAATTTAAGAAGTTAAGTGCATTTACTACAACTTTAATGATACTCATGTTATAACAGTGCTGTTACAATGACTAGCCAAGTTTTAAACTGCTACAGGGTACAAGGGGCAGCCAAATAGTCAGATGTGGCTTCAGAATCATAATTTACAAAGCAGAAGCCACCTTACCTATAATAGGCTTTACACACCTTACATGCCTGTACACATCGGTACACTGGTCACTTGTCTGCACCAATGAGCACATATGTCTTGTGATACTCTTCCTACCAATTTTAACTGATCATTCAGCAACAACGGGTTTAGCCCAAACCACACTGAATATATTTCTCTGGGCAAAGCAGGACAGCAAGTCCTGTTCCTTTAGTGGATAATTCCAGTTTAAAGAATCACTAAAATCGGTAGATTGCAGTTCTTATAAGAGCACACAGATTCTCCATCTCTGTATGAACATCACCTCAGGTCTTGCTTGAAAGTAAGCTGTAGACCTAATGGTGCCAGCCCAAAAACAAACTATAGGCAAACATTAAAATAAATGAAATTCTTTGCATACACTGCAATTACATTTCTTTCTAAAAAGAAATGGGAGTCCAAATCTGCTGCACTGACTAGAGCCAAACACTTACCCTACATTACTTCAATTCAATACCAAAAGGTGCAATGCTAACAACACTGACTACTACTCCAGGGAAAAAGAGCAGCAGGCTCACTTAATTTATATTTTATACCTTAGATGTTAACAATTAACAAACACTAAATTACTTAATCTCTGATTCCATACCTCGTTATCTTTATACTATACCCCTGGGCATCCACCTCTCCCATTAAAAAAATAAGTATACTCATTCATTAAACAGCCATTCAAT
The DNA here is from genome assembly GCF_019279795.1 of Protopterus annectens. Lineage (NCBI taxonomy): Eukaryota > Metazoa > Chordata > Ceratodontiformes > Protopteridae > Protopterus > Protopterus annectens. The sequence goes on along the minus strand of NC_056732.1, from coordinate 544,494,504 downwards.
TTAATATGAAATGAGGAGCATTAAGGGCCAACCAGGCTTCAGTTTTGTTTTGCAAATTACAAGTTAAAAGGTCAATAAAATCAGTAACTTGTATTACTTATAACCACATACAAGCTGTTGTTTTGATGATGATGAAATTTTCAAGTTTTTTTAAAAAGCAAAAACAATTAAATATCTGAATCAAAATGAAACAAGCTTTTTATGTCAGCTGTAGCGTCTACTGATGTCACTCTCTTAATGATATCACGTTCATGTCAATGTATTTCTACTTAATGTTAGCAGATAATTTAGTACTTAAGTATCCACCATGAATAATCACATCTTGTTTAATCAACATGTGATTATCTGATGCCAAAACATTGAAAACCTTGGGAAGCTGCTTGCAAAAACAATGGCACTCCTAAAGTCACAACACACGCGCACGCACACACACACACACACACACATACACAGCCGCACACACACACACACACACACACACACACACACACACACACACACACACACACACACACACACACACACACACACACACACACACACACACACACACACACACACACACACACACACACACACTATTTACATATTTTTTGCAGGTGAAAGTCGCTCTGTGCCTCTGCACTAGACATAAGGGTAAGCCTCTGTACACTAGAGCTGGGAAAGCCAAAGCTGGCCTGAGCTTGGCTTGAGCCTGACTAAAACCTCAGCTCAGGCTCATAAACAAGCAGGTTAATGAGCCAAGAAAGAGGAGAGCCACAATTGCAAATCGAAGTGTTCATTCAGACCACACCTACAGGCTGAGAATGCTTCCTATTAGGTCCAGTCTGATAATCTAAGCATTGTGATTGGCTGGAATACCAGAGCTGGTGAGGCCACATACCACAGTGGTGAAAAGGGAGAAGATTTAAACATTTTTCATGGAAAATGACTATTGCAAGTCATAGTAGTTGGACAATTCTTTTTTTTTTTTGAAAAGATCATCACCTCATTTTTAGGATGAAGGTATATTATTTGCTTTACTCCTGAGTTCTTGCATGCCCACGAGGGAGAGGAACCTCTTTCAGTGAGACAAAGAGGTCAAGAGACCTTGAGAAGCACTACCAATGTTAAGAACAACATGGGTAGAATTATTTTGTATTTCTTTATTTTTTACTGAGGTAAGCCTCAGTGTCTCAATTGCCCCTGATTTAGCTCAATGCTGTGAATCTCTGAGAGGTGCTTAGTGTATGTTTTGGAGTGAGTATATGTGTTCAAGAGCAACATATTGAAATTACTACATTACTGTAGTAGTTGTTTCTTTTTTCTTTCATGTTCCTCACCATCAAGCACCATAGATGTGGACAGAACTGGCCTGCCTTTTAGGGAAGGGGTGCAGAGGCATCTTGTACATAAAAGAACAAGGTCATCATATAATCACTGTTAATAAAAAAAGTGTTATTACTTGTTGGGGGCAGCATATACATTTCCCGATCACAAGCTGTAACAGTAAAATGGTACTGTAGTTCTTACATTTTTCATTGTTATCTAAGTGAGAAATTACTGTACAGAAAGGGGCTATCATTTTTGGGGCATGAATACATGAGAGGAAAGGGCAGTTGTGGTTGATATGGTTTGTTGGAGGGAAGTATCTTTCAAAGAAATGCACAAGCCAAAGAAGAGGGAGCATGTTAGTGAAAATGCAATGCCAGGACACTGGTGCCCTTTTTGGTTAGACATTCGGAGCTTAGATCAGCTATCCATGACAAACAGGAGGGCTGCTGGTACATAGTCTTATAATATAGCAACAAAATGAATTTCTGTTATATCACTCTTTGCTAAGAATATGTAAGAACATATATGAGCAGAATGAAATATATAGAATTTATGTTGTGGTGCACAGCAAATTGTCTGGCAGATTAGCATGGTGAGCAACAATGTCATCTCACAATAAAGGGTTCACCAATTCACAACTGGGATGCCTTCTTTGTGGAGTGTGTGTGTGTGTGTGTGTGTGTGTGTGTGTGTGTGTGTGTGTGTGTGTGTGTGTGTGTGTGTGTGTGTGTGTGTCTGTGCGTGTGCGTGTGTGTGTGTGTGTGTGTGTGTGCTCATGATATTATATGAGTCATATGTCACTTGACAACACTGGAATGATAAGACACTTTTTAAAAAAGTACATCACTGAATTAACACTTCCACTGAGTAAGTAGAATATTAACACAGACTGCATGTCTGAAAATGCATGGAAAACAGATAACCAGTTTTATCTGTAGAGATGACATGGGCTGAGTTTCAAAGTATAGCACAGGCTCATATTCAACAATGTTCCCAAAAGAAATCATGAATTTTCCTAAATTGTCAGCTCACAAGATCTTTGTGCTTTTCCAGATGGTGAAGGAAAAGGTAATAAAAATGACTGATTTCCATGTAGCAGACAAGCAAAAACATTTCCACACAAGAAACTGTTACTATGACTGCATCGCTGAAAAGAAAACTAAATCATTTACTTTTCTCACAGACTTAATTCATGGTTGTACAGCAGAAACATACAAAGAATTTGCCATTTGCCTTCAGTAAGTGTCTTGTGAGACATAAGTTATATTTTGATGGTTGACATGCATGATACAGAGAAGTTCACAAACTATTTTAATGAATATTTGGGAAAATAGAGCTGTACTCATTTTCGTACTGGTGTTCAATGTGAGACTAACTCTTAAATCATGTAAAAAATCTTTTGAAAATATAAATATGTAGTACCTTGCATTTTTACACTTATTTATGTGCATAATGTATATTAAATTCTTGCAGACATTTCTGAGTACTTCTAAAGAATATCTGTTAAAGTGAAACTGTAATAAAGGAGTGTGGCGTTAAACACTTATCTAACAATTTCACACGAAGTAGATGAAAAATCCAGGCATTAATGCAACCACATGAGTATATAACGAAACAGAAATGATTCGAGAAATTTATAACTGCAAACAAACGCTGCTTTAATGAGTTACATTGATTAGATTTTTCGGTCAGTGTGCCAGAGTTCAGATAATGGTTTGAATTAGCAATTTACATGAATCATAATAACATGAAGATTTCAAAGGCAACATGCAAGTTTCTTCTCTCAAAATGATAAGGACTTCAATTGCTTGTAATTTTCTAATTTTAGAATAAAAAATAATTAAGCATTGTAAAAGCAAAAAAGTTTAATTATAACATGTGTCCCAGTTATAGCTACAACATCATGAAGTACTGCAGAAAGCATAACTGAATTTACGGATGAGCATATTGTGAAGGAATATGTTCTGAAGGGGAGCAGAAACAGGGAAGTGGTTCTCTCAGTAATAACTGGAACATCTGAAAATGGGAAAGCAACTGCCAGATCCTACACAAATTCAATAACATTCTTTAAAGGAATTCCCATTTTTTTAAATGAGTACAATTAATATGAAATAAAAAAGTCACACTGGAGGAAACGCGATATAATGCTGTTCACTTAACCAGACAATGTGCTGATTCTGCATGGAATTTGTGATGACCAAACTGCAAACAGGACAGGTCATAGCTGGTGTAGTAAAAACAGGTCAGTTTATTTGTTTAAGCAGTACAACCAAGCCCAAAGAAATGACTTCAGAAATGAATTCCGTTTGTCTGATATGTATAGTAGCAGTCTTATAGTAAATACAAAGCAGTGTACAAATCAATAGCTATACAAAACACTGCTCAAAATGACTCTGACATTTCTGTACATTAGGGTTTCATATGTCAAATCTGCAACCCTTTATGGATTGCTGACATGCTGGTGAAAAAGATTGCACTTATAAACCTTTCTGAGTATATGAACATGGGCCTTTTCTTGTTCAGTACTATCATACATGTAGTGCATGTTAAATGATCTGAACTTTAAAAAATAAATTGTAGCCTTTTCAGAAAAGACCATTAATTACTTCTCACACAGGCATGGGACACAATCACAAACTGATAGAGTATATGTTTCAAATGAGATCACTAGTAGAATAGATAAAGTTAAAGTAGTCTCTTGCCCACTGTCAGATCATAACATGATAACATTTGAAGCTATATTACATTCTAGTAATAATATACCAGTTAAAAGGATTCCTGCAGCCAATATGAAAGACTTTAAGGAGTTCTTTAATAAAGAAATTCAAACTTTTATTGAAATTAATCATACAGGTAACACTTCAGAGATTTTTGTATGGGACTCTTTAAAAACACACCTTTTTGGTAAAATTAGAAGTTGCTATGCACAAAAAAAGAAACAATGGGAAAAAGATTTGATAGATTTCCAAAAAAAATTGATATGTTAAAAGTAAGTAGCCAAAAAGGAAATAATAACTTAACAGAAGAAATAAATAGCTTAAACAGTACTTATTTAGAAATTTTACAACATAAAATTATGATGAATTTAGAAAATATTAAAATAACTAATTATTCCATAAATCTTAAATCCATACATAGATTGGTGACTAGAACAAAAATTATTGTTAAACCTAACCACATCAAAGAATTATACTTCTATAGTAGTAAAAAGAAGGTTAGTGAAATAGACGATATTCTGGATTTTTTCAGGTCTTATTTCAATAAGATTAATCAACACAAACCAACAATGGATACATCAGATCTAATTAAAATAGTTATAAAAAAGATATAATGAAAATAGACTGTCAGAGGATCAACTAAAAATAATTGACAAGCCTATATTAATGTCTGAACTCAAATTAATAAATTAAAACATAGGAAGGCACCGGGAAATTATGTTATAATACCTGAGCTATACAAAATGATGACTAAGGATGCTTTAAGTTTTTTTACTAGAGGTATTTTCAATAGATAAAGGACTTACAAAGGTACCACCATCCTTGAACACTGTAATATCCCCAGTTTTAAAACCTGACAAGGAATCAACACAATGGTCTTCATATATACCAATTTCATTATTAAATGCAGATTATAAAATATTCATGGCAATCTATGCCTCTAGAATAAAACAATTTCTTCCAATATTGGTAAACAATGATCAGACTGGATTTATAATGCACAGGAACACCTAGGATAATATCAAGCGGATAATATCTATAATTGATTATACTAATGATTCAAAAAAATAACTTTGGTTCATTTGAATATCAATAGTACATCTAACTCAGTTAATTGGGAGTATTTGCTATTAGTACTGGAGGAATGTAATTTTTCAAACAATCTCTTACAATTAATCAAACTTTTCCATGAAAACACCTTTGTATACATTAAGATAGCCTCATATACTTCCCAATCGATCATTATTAATAAAGGTACTAAACACGGTTGTCCCTTGTCCCCATTGCTTTTTTGCTCTAGTTATGGAACCTTTTGCAAATGATATAAGGCCAAATAAAAGCATCAAAGGTATACTAATACATAATGATTTAATCCCCAAAAACACAATTAATTGCAGATGACATCCTATTAACTTTGCTTGAATGTAATTATTCTCTTATTGAAGTATTCCAAGCAATAGAAATAGCACAGAAGAAATTGAGACTCAGTTTTAATAAGAATAAGACTAAAATACTACCTGCTAATTATAATATTAATAAAATAGAATTAAAATTACATAAATACATTGTGAAAGTTGGTAAAATCAATTAATTAGGGATAATCTTGTTGGCTAACATTAAAGATATAACAACCCTTAATTATAATAATAACTTAAATTCCATAAAACAAACTCTTAATAAATTAATTTTTTTCACTATGGAAGAGAGACTCTCTTTAATTAAAATGATTATCTTTCCTAAACCTAAAATTCTATATATGTAATATGATCTTTAACCCTTCCCACTCCCAAAAAATATACACAATAGTATAATTCTTTGCTTTTTGTAATTTTTATGGTTTTCTAGCAAGCTTAGACTGGCTTTAAACCATCAAATTACAGATTAGACATCTGGTGGTATTGGTCTTCCAGATTTAGAATTATATTCCTTATCCTCAATTGTTAAAACAATAATTTCTGGTTAAATAACAATTATAATGCCAAGTGGAAAGATATTCAGGAATATATTTGGTGGAAATCCAATAATATAACAAAATCATATCATACTAAAATAGCTATTAATAAATTTAGACTATTTTATAGAAAATAAAAACAAACCAGTTAACTCTTATTATGTAAATGGAACAATAACCTCATTTAAAGTTTTCATTTTTCAGGAACCTTGAATATAAGCATGGATTTTCTTTGCATTTCCAGTTGCCTATACTCAAAATAGTATTAATGCATTTAATTTAATAACAATGACTACATTTAAATGTAAAAAACCTGTTGCACTCACATCAATTACAAGACAATGAGAAGGTGAAAAAATGTTGACCATATCATTAATACGTTTGGATAATAAAATAACTAACCACCAACAGCAGCCAAATTTCAAGTCAATGAATTAAAATCGAATAAACTAATTCGAAAATACAATAGGACTCAAAATTGGCCAAAGACTCCAGTATATCTCTCATTTATTTTAGTAAAAATCACATAAGCAATTTCACAGTTTCCTGCTTCATCAGATGTGATATAACACCAATTAACTCTCTTTAAATACTAAAATCAGTTGCAACCATCTAAATCACACTACTTGCAGACTTAAAGATACCATACATATAATGACACAAAAACTACTTTAACATTAAAAACATTAACTATAAAAATGCACATCATTAAAAACAACAAATCATATTCATCCCATGGCAATAAACACTTTTCATTCATTTAAATAGGGGCCTTTCCTTTAACATAGGTTAAGTGGGAACTTTTTCATTAAGTCCATGTCCAAAATCACCCCTTAACCTAATAATCCATTTTGCCTCAAGTTCTTCTGTGAGGTTTCTAATGTCCTCACCTCTAATAGTCTCCATAATTCTGCCAATAACCATAAATTTAAAACTATGTTCAGTACTAGTCTCCTTAATATGTCTATTGAGAAAGCTTTTAGACCTATTTTGAACATAAATATGTATATTTTGAGAAACCCTAAACATTTTCTGACTGACTTATTTTCAGCTACTTGAGATCTTGTTATTGATGGCACTGTGCTTTTGCTTAATCTTGATGTGATGTCCCTCTTTACTGTCATTCCTAATGATGTTGGTATATTGAGTTTTAGACAGTTTTTGAGTCAACATGATTGTTTTACTAATAAACAGATTTATTTGTACAGTGCTCTTTTGAGAATTGTTTTGGACAATATTTTTTTTTTTGTTTTCAATAAGGCTTTTTATTGGCAGATGATTGGCATAGCTATGGGTACATCTTGTGCCAATAGTGATGCCAATGTAGTTATGGCCATATGGAAACGTGCATATTATATATGGTTCATATTTAAATTTATTCTTTTTTATCATAGATTTGTGGATGATATATTATTTTTATGGGGTGGATCTCTCTCACATTTCCATGTCTTTGAGGAATATATCAGTTCAAGTGCTCCTTTTTATGATGTTCTTTAGCCGTTTCTGATAAGAGCATACATTTTTTGGATGTTAATATTGTTATTAATGATCAAGGCAGTATTATCACTAAGTTGTTCAAGAAACCATGTCACTGTAACCATTTGTTGTATTGTGACAGTATGCATCCATCACACATATTGGGAAACGTAGTAAAGAATCAGGTTTTTAGATCCTCTAGATCAAATGTAGAAGAACAATACTTTATTAGCCATACCATGAATTTAAGTTATTTGCAGATAGAGGCTATAATGAGCATGAGGTCACCAAGGCTATAGTTGAGGTTACAGAATTAAGAGGTAGTATTGCTAAGCCATATGTTCAGAAGTTTATAGTAGTAGCAATGAAAAATTTACATCTAAGATAGTTAGGAAGTTAAGGTGCCTTTACGTTATTCAAGTAATGTTGGATCTTATACACAAGTTATTAAGAAATTTTGGTCTTTGCTGACTACAGATGCTGAGATTGGAAAATTGATAGACATTCACCCTAAGTTTTTATTTAAAAATATGAAGTCCTTAAAATGGCAGTTATGCTGTCCTAGGGACATTAATGCTAAGGGTAGCTTTTGCTTTACTAAACCATGTGGGAAATGTATAGCATGTAAGCACATAGACACAACAGGAAGCTTTTTACATCCAGTTCAATATAGGAGATATATGTTTAATGTTTCTGCTACTTATGATACAGTAGATGTTGTCTATTTAGCACACTGTTTGTCATGCCAAAAGTTTTATATTGGCAAAACAGATAGTTGTTTTAAAGACAGGGTTAAAGAATATCTTTACCATATTAGTAAGGTAAGTAGTTTTAATCTCCTGGCTAGACATATTAAGGAATCTAGTAATGAACATAGTCTTAAATTCATGGTTATTGGCAGAATTATGGAGAGTATTAGAGGTGGGGACATTAGAAACCTCACAGAAGAACTTGAGGCCAAGTGGATTATTAGGTTAAGGGGTGATGTTGGACACGGACTTAATGAAAAAGTTCCCACATAACCTATGTTAAAGGCAAGGCCCATATTTAAATGAATGAAAAGTGTTTATTGCCATGGGATGAATATGATTTGTTGGTTTTAACAATGTGCATTTTTATAGCTAATGTTTTAATGCTAAAGTAGTTTTTGTGTCATTATATGTATGGTATCTTTAAGTCTGCAAGTCATGTGATTTAGATGGTTGTAATTGATTTTAATATTTAAAGAGAGTTAATTGAGTGCTATAACACATCTGATGAGGCAGGAAACTGTGAAAGCACTTAAGTGATTTTTACTAAAATAAACAAAAGATATACTGGTGGCTTTGGCCATTTTTGAGTCCTATTGTATTTTGGAATTAATAAGTTTGAGTTAAACAAAGACATGTGGTTAGAAATTCAAAATTGTAGACAAGTAGTTAAACATAAGATTAATCTAATGCAACCAATAGTTAGAAATTCTTTCCCCACATTTATCGACTTACTCATTATTCCAATGCACCACAATATAATTGGAATGGGACTTCTATATAAAGTACTAATGAAATCAATCAACAGTATGTCATGCAGAAAGCTATTGGGATTATTTTAGACTTAATAATTCCCCAAGTGAAGATGATACTAAAACTAACAGTCCAATCTTCAAAACAAACTACTTCATCACTAAGGTGGAGGTTATTCTCATGGAAGTAGTTACAGAGAACCTTTATCACACCACATAAAGTTGAATTGATGTATAATAAAGACATAGGATGCCAGATATAAAGTATTTGCTAAATCTGAATGGCAACATGCGTTTTATGATTGAATAAAAAGTAAAACATATTAGGATAATATGAGTTCTCTCTTACAGTCTGTTTTTAATGATAAATGTATGTTGACCAGATCTCTTATTTTATTTAATACACTCATTCCCACTTGTGTCACGAAAATGAAACACACTTTTTTATGGAGTGTCTTAACATTATCAAGAAAAGTCATCACCAAGAACTGGAAGAATCAGACTACCCCTACTATGAAGTAATTTGTACACTTAGCACCTGAATTTTGTTCATAGGTTCATAGGTTGGTACTAGGCTATCTGCCTGAAGGCATTTATAAGCCTAGCCAGAATGTGTTGGCTTTCAGCGCCCCCTTAGATTAGTTCCCTGTGCCTCTGTCCAGCAGAGCCACTGAAGTGATCCCCGAGGTAAACTTTCTGTTTCCCAGCCACTCGTCAAGGTTTCTTTTGAAGAGTGTTAGTGAGGAACTCTGCCTAATGTAGATTGGGATCTTGTTCCAAAGCATGGGAAGTCTCTGGGACAGAAATCTATCCCTCCAGCACATCCTATTTATTGTTGTGGTCAGATTTAAATCCCTAGAGTGTGTGGCTCGAGGGGATATGGTTTTCTTTAGGTGGAACATGTCCATCAATTCTGGGTTGGACATAGCCTTGTATGTCAGGCAGAGATCACCTGTGAGTAGGCGGTATGCAACCGAGTACAACTGGAGTTTCTTCAGTTGAGCTGCATAGGGCATCTGTTTGAGGCCAGTGATCCTCTTGGTGAGGTACTTCTGTGGTCTTTCCAGCTGTTGCAGGTGTCTTGTAAGGTACATCCCAAATGGGGCATTGTACTCTATGATGGGTCTGATGAGTGATGAGTAGAGGGGCACAATGACCTCTTTTGATCTGGATGTGAACCCTTTTGTGATTAGGTGGGCCATGTAGAAGGATTTTCTAACCACTTTGGCAATGTGATTATCAAAGGTGAGATTACTATCTACTTGGGTCCCCAGATCCCTTATTATATCTTCCATATTTAGGGGACTACCACCTATGTGGTAGTTTGTGGGTACTTTGTTTTTTCTAAATGGGATGACTATGCACTTTTTGGCATTTAGCTTGAGGCCATTATTTTGACACCAGGTATCCGTCTCAGTGAGACTCTTTTGGAGGATGTCTGTGTCAGCCGGAGAGTCAATTATAGCCCCTAGTTTGCAGTCGTCTGTGAACTTGGTCAGCCATAGTCCTCCTGTGCTTGTCTGTACCTCTGAGAAGTATGTGCCGAACAGGAGGGGTCCTAGGACTGAGCCCTGAGGAACGCTACTTGTAACTGGTTTAGAGTCGGACCTAGCTCCCACAACTCTCACCATGTGGGTTCTGTCCGTGAACAAGTTGGCCACCCATCTTATGACATAGGAGTTTATGTTCAGGCTGGTGAGCTTGTCTATAATACCAGAATGGGGAATGGTGTCAAAGGCCTTAGCGAGGTCTAGGTAGGCTGTGTGTACCACCTTTCCCTCTTCTATAGCCTTGGTAACTGTCTCAAAGAAGTCCACCAAGTATAGGAGGCATGATCTGCCCCCTTAACAAAGCCAACTGGGTAGGGTCCATTTTTTAGAGGTTCCCAATTTCTCTGTTAATGAATTCCGTGATGATGCATTCCATAGCCTTTTAGACTAAGCTAGTCAGGCTTATAGGGCAATAGTTCCCACAGTCTTTTGTGGCTCCACCATTGTGGAGTGGAATAACTGTTGCTGTATGCCACTCTATGGGTATGTAGCCTGTGGAGAGGCTGAGTTTGAACAGTGTGTTTAGGTGAGGGGTTAGTTCATCTTTGAGCTCATGTAGGACACAGTCTGGGACACCATCTGGTCCCATTGATGCTGTGTTTTGGCTTTGGAGAGGGATGTTTTAACCTGTCTGTGATTTCAGAGACTCTACATTCTTCTGGTATGGTTATGGGCCCTTTTGGGGGTGAGAGGGGGGTGAAGTTTGTGCTGAACCTGTCTGCCAGGATGTTGGCGATATTGGTCAGTTCAGTGTATTTTGTGCCATTCTGCACTAACTCCGAGCAGATCTGAGCATTGCCTCTTAGATTCTTGACATAGCTAAAGAATGCCTTGTGGTTATCTTTGGAGTCCTTGGCAATTTTTCTTTCAAAGCTCGCCTTGAATGATATTATGAGGGATCATAGTTTCTTGTTGATACTGATCAGGGATATCTTTCCCTTCTTGGGATGTTACTCATTTCTGTACTAGTTTCCTCCTTCTATTTTATAGCTTGTTTATGGCAGGAGTCCACCAGACTGGTTTCCTTTTCTTGGAGGAGTGAGTCTTGGTTTTGCTTGGGATCGCAGGATCCATGCATTCTTGTAGCCGCCTATAGAATGCATTAGTAAAGGATTTTGCAGCTTGGACAGTGTTATCCTTCAGCATGGGGGCTTTGAAACTTTCCACCTTGGTCTTAAGTAATGTGAAGTTTGCTTTTGAAAAGTTTTTCACTGTGGTTTTCTTGTCCGGGAATGGGAGCGGAATATGGATATTCAAAGTGATTTGGTTATGGTCAGATCTAACTAGCAAGTGGTTGACCTCTGGTGTGGAACACCGGTCACCCATGTTGATGATGACCAGGTCCAATATGTTGTCACCTCTGGTGGGAGTGTTGACCAGTTGAACCAGGGCGTTGGGCAAGGGAGTTAGTACTTGAGTAGTTCTCTCAGTTAATGTTTGGGTAATTAAAATCACCCAATATTAGGGTGTTTGGTAGGACTTTAATGTTTCCCAGTGTTTCCAGAAACATGGAATGGGGGTCCTAGGACATGGTGGGTGATCTGTAGCAAGCTACAATTTGAATTGCAGTTTTGCCCATTGTTAGTTGCACGTGGATGATCTCTGAAGCATTGTGCTGTGCCACTAACCTGGAGATGTGGGTATCCTTGATGAATATGGATACGCCCCTGCATTTTGTATTATGGTTTGGGTTCTGTGGCCAAAATGTATGGTATGAGTTGTAGCCTGGTAGTGCTGGGGTGCTCTCTGGAGCCTTAAACCAGGTTTCTGTTACTGCACATATATCGATTTTCTCCATACTGAGGAGTGCCTCGAGTGTGTGCATTTTGAGGTTTAGACTTCTGGCACTGAGTAGCAATACCTTCAGTTTTTTTTACTTGTGCTACTTGCAGTGGTGGGTTTGTCTTTTGAGCCTTGCCTACAAAAGGCACTATGGATGTGGCAAGAGCCTTGGCCAGTATTAGAAAGCCTAAGGGTGACAGGTGCAAGCCATCTCTAGTGAAGCAGCTTGGTTTGTCGAGCTTGTCATCCCAGGCAGACAGACACTGGATCCCCTTTGAATGACACCAGAAACTTAGCCAATTGTTGAAATCGAGAATTTTTTCTTTATACCGTGGTATCTTTCTTGGTGAGGGCAGGATGCTACTCAGGGTCAGGGTCGTACCGGCTTGGGCTACGTGATCAGAGAGCTCTTCCATTTCTCTCTTCATGTAGTCCAGGGAGATACGGCTCAGGTCATTCACACCAACATGGACAATGACAGAGTCATATTTTTACTTGTTCTGGAGTGACTTGAGTGCTTGTGTTATGTGGAGAATCCTAGCACCCGCCAGGCAGCTAACAGTAACCTTCTCCTTATTCAGCCTAGTGAGTGGGACATCAGTGTGCCTGACTATAGAGTCACCTATTACGTGTATGTTGGGTATATTATTTTGCCTTAAGGGCTGTGATTGCATGGAACACTGATTTTGTGAAGTATGTGTTTCATGGTTTGTGTTGGGGGGTGGAGGTTGGTTGGATGTTTGCTTCGGAGGTCTCGGTTGGTTTTGCAGATTTTTATTTAGAGCCTCCGAGTATGTTTTCATGTATTTATGTGTGTTTTTTGCTGGTGCTGGTTTAATGGGTCTATGTAAGACTGGTGGTGTGATGCAAGTATTTCCCTGAACTTATCACGATCAAGACAAGAACATCTAGAATCATCTCTTCATATAATATATGGTTGAAATTCAAAAAACTGCTGGATAAACAGACTTTAATAATTAACTAACAACTACTCATGTCTTTTTCTGTTTAAAAAGCTTTGTTTTATAGTTGACACCATTGCAAATAGTTATTTTAGTTTTTTACTATTGTTCTTTTAGATATGTATATTTGTTTTATAATATTTCTGTTATCATATATTAATGTTTTGCTGTTACAATTTTCAACAAAATCCAATTAAGAAAAGAAAATAAGAGATGATTATTAGGATAGTGATAGATATTTGTATTTGCCCTATATGACTGACTAAAGATGGATTATCCACA